>NC_077232.1:77431411-77611411 GCF_027887165.1 Monodelphis domestica
CTATAACATAGATAATTATATTATTGCATATGATATATTGAATAATATAGAATTTTTACATAATTTAAATAAATTTAAAATGAAAATTTGATCATTAAAAAAGACATACAGGATAAATTGGGAGTAAACTCAGAGGGAAGGTGCCAGAATGAAGAGGTATTGGGATAGGCTTCTTGCAGAAGGTGGGATGTTAGCTGAGACTCAAAGGCAGTCAGAGAAACTAGGGGTGAAGGTGAGGAGGGAGGGAAGTTTTGAGAATGCACCGACAGCCAGGAAGACACTTGCATTGGGAGCATCTTTGAGGGATGGAAGAAAACTGGAAAAGTAGGAAAGAGCCAGGATAGGAAGGGCTGTAAAAGCCAAAGGTTTTTTTATTTGATCCTAGAGACATTGCAGCTTATTGAGTGGCAGGGAGTGGAGTGGGAGAGACATGGATAGATCTGTGCCTCAGGTGGGTATCTGTCTAGGGTCTTGCTAAGAGGAATTGGAAGAGCCTTGGATTTGGCAACAGAAAACCTGGACTCTAGTGCCAGTTTTGAGCATTAATTAGTGATATGTCTTGAGAACGCCTCTCCAGACTGAGTTTTCTCTCCTATAAACTAAAATAGTTGGTACAGATGATTTCGAAGGCTCTTTCCAACTCTAAAAATCCTATGAATCTTAGGAGCCCATCATTAGCCTACAGACAAAACTGAACTGAACAGGATGGAAAATGTGAGGAGGCTTCTCTTCAGCGGATGAGCTTGGGGACAGATTCTGTTACCTGACTAAAAGACAGCTGAAGATGAAGGTTCCAGCCAACTGTATCCCTGAACGATGCCAGCTCTCCTGGCAGTTCATTTAGGGAGTGCCGTGGTACTGGAGGTTTTAAAGGGGTTAATGAGGTATTTATTCCATTATTGTTATTGGAAATTACAGTGTCTGGAATACTTACACGGGGAGATTAAAGAGAGATGCCTTCACCCACTTTCCAGAGTCTGATAGGCCATTATTTTCTGGTTCATAACACAAAATAGTACTTTTCATCAAGAAACTCATATTCTCCAGATGATTCAAAAATTCACAGAGCAAAACTGATGCCAAGTATTACGTTCCCAATATTTTGTTTTTTAACCCCAAACAAGTTTCTGTGTAAATGATTGAATGTCAACCTGGATGTCTCTTTCAGCTTTAATGTTCAAATCTGTGAAATGGAAAGTGGAAGTTCAGGAATGATCCAAGGAAGGTCTGATCCTAAGGATTTGGCTTTTTATTTACTGATCAGTTCTTTGTCTTCCATTTCCACATCTGCTAAATGAGGGACCCTAAGGTCTTTTTCATCTTCTGATGTTCTCGGACCCTTAGTTTCCATAACCCTGCAAATGAAAGATTCTATAATTCAGGAAGTCTGTTACTCTAAGATTCTATAATTCAGTGAGACTATGAATAAAATTCTATAATTGTAAAATTTTAAGATGGGAAGTTTTGTAATTTTTACATCTAAAATGCTATAATTTAATCTATTATTTTAAGCATTTAAGAACTTCTAATTCTATAATTTAATAATTATATTATTGCACAAGTCTAATGATTCTATGATTCAATGATTTTGTTATTTTAAGAGAATTATTATTATTTTAAGTTATTATTTTAAGAGAATTATATATCACTGTATAATTCAGTGAATCTGTGTTTTTAGTGTCAGAGATTCTGTAAATTGATGCTTCTGCCATTCTAAGATTCTTATTCTAACACTAATTCAGTGATTCTGTTCATTTTAATTCTTTAAATTCTCTAATTGAAGGGCTGTAATTTAAAAATTCTGATTTCAAAATTCTATAATTCAGTGAATCTCTCACCTTAGGATTCTATATATGTATCATTTTAGGATTCTAAGGTTTCCAATCATTCTCAAATTCTAAGATTCTGTGGTCTGAAAGAGAGAAGGGTGGATGGAGGAGGAGTAGAGCAGGGCACAGTGGTTAATGCGTAGTCTTTAACAGGAAACCTCAAAGAAAATCAAATATCATAAATACAATAATTGGAAAGTCAGGGTTACTTGTACTTAGATGATACTGATATATAGCGTATCAGGCCTGGAAGGTTTTCAAATGACCTTCTACACAGTGCAAAAAAAAAAAAAAAAGAATATATCGACCTTCTTTCTTTCTTTGGGAGAAAAAAAAAAGAAATGAAAGCTATTTCCACATAGGCAAAAAGAAGTGGATGATTCAGGCAATTATTAAAATCACTCAGGCACAATGAAGTAGGGGATTGAGGCAATTATCCAGATAATTTAGGTCTCCCACAATGCTTTCCCCTGAACCATCCAGATAATTGAGGCTAAAGTGGGTATTTTGTCTGAATTATCTGAATAATTGATTGCCTCAATCTTCTCTATCATGTTACTTGTGTAGACACAGCCATAGCTTTTTCCCCCTTTTCAAAGCTTTATAGATCCATTTCAAAATAAGACAAAAACATTCATTTAACAACCACCTATTAAATACCTTCTATATCCAAAATACTATGCTATATGCAAAGCACTGAAGAAATTATAAAAATAAATAAATAAATGAATAAATAAATAAATGGATGGATGAATAAACAAATAAATGAATGAATGGATGGATAAATAAATAAATGAATAAATAAATAAATAAATGAGTACATGATTCTTACCCCCATTAGCACATCAGGATATAGAAACCCCTTGTGGAGTTTATTAATGATGACCATGCACTGAAGCTCTAAATCATCGACATAGAAAACTTCTAGGTTAGGTGGATCTGTTACCAATAGGAAGAGAGTTTCTATAAAAGTCTATGGGAGACTAAGAAAATCATCTTAGGTCATAGAACCCTTTCAGAAATCAGTACTTACTTTTAAGCAAACCACCACAGGAATCATCAGTCAACGTGGCCATTTGGTCTTGAAGGCACTTCATGTAAGAGACAAGAACTTCTATGATAGTGGAGGGGAATAAAAAGCACTCTTGATTTGGAGGCAGGGGACATGAATCCAAATCCTGTCCTTATTTATTATATATGCGACCTTTGGCAATTCACTAAACTCTCTGGGTCTCAGTTTCCTTGTCCTTATAGTTAGAGGTTTGGAATAAACCACTTACAATGTTCTTCCCAGTCCTAAAATTGTGATCTTGTGATCATTTGAACATAGAGGAATCTTAGATGATCAAACCTTCAGAACCAGGATGGATCTTAGAATTCAGAAATTCAGAGTTGTAAGAGATTTTAGAAATCCTCATGGCCAATCTCTCAATTAAGACAGATGGGGAAACTTAAATTTTAGGAAATGGAAGGGAGTTGCTCAAGGTCACATAGCAAGTTAGATTTTGTCCCTTTACAAACACTCTACAGTCAAGGGCACGAGATGCTTCCCTTTCAGAAAATCAAGCTTAACATTCACATGTGTGAGTATATATGGACTGATATTACACTTGTCAAAAAAGTTGCTCTTGGAGGCATCCCTGGTTTTTTCATTTATAAAGTCGAGAGAGGTTATAAATCAGAAAAGTATTTATAGAAGATACACAGCCAGCAATAACAGTTTGGAGTGGCCAGTGCGTCTGTGTGACCATTTCATCTTCCACGGTAACTTAAACACAAGAAAAAAAGCTTTTACAGTTCAGGGGCGCTGCTGCATGGCGAGCTGAGATTGAGTGGGTTTGTAATAATTCATAGACTGCTCACTTTCGCTTCTCCACTGCTGAGGAATTACATTCTACGATTAAAATGGCGCAGGGAATTGGCTGGCAGAGTGTGTCTACTCTTCTGGTCCCAGCAAGAAGATAGAACACTGAGCTGTGTGGTTGTCCTTAATGCCAGGGACTGGAAAGGAGACACTCGGACAAAAGAAGAGACAGTGGAAGGGTTGCTTCTTTTTATTCCTTTGTTCATAGGCAAGCTCAAATCCAGTGCCTATAGCGATGAAGGAGCAAGAACTCACCACCTTCCATTTCTATCACCATAGAGTTTACGGGGCACTTTCCTTATCATAGACCAGAAGGAAAAGATGGAAAGTATTGTCCCTATTTGACAGTTGAACAAACTGAGAAGAAGAGAGATGAAGTGGCTTGTCTAGAGTCATATAATTAGCAAATATCAGCACTGGATTTTGAGGCCAGGTCAAGTTTTCAGTCAACTATATTCCATGATCACTAAGGGATCCTAAAGGATTAAGAGTTGTTAGAATGGCATCTGTTCCATAAGTCCAACTTCTACTCGTCCTTTGAGGGCCAGTTTAAGTTTAGGTCTGTCATGGAACTTCTCTAGCAAAATCAGAGAATCACAAAGTGGGTAGAGACCTTACCATAGGTAGTAAGTACTTAGGACAATGGTCTTGGAGTGAGAGATGGAAGGGATCTTTGCAACCATGTAATTCAATACTAATATAAAAGGAATTCCCATTAGAGAACTAAGTGGTTCTCTACTTGAAGACCTCCAAGAAGGAAGAAACTACCAGCTCTCAAGGCAGCTCCAACTATTAATGATTTTTCCTGACACACTCTAAATTTGTTTTTTGCAACTTCTACCCACTGATGCTAGTTTTATCCTCCTGAGCCAAACAAAATATCTTATTCCTCTTGCATAGAATAAATAGCCTTTCCAAATAATTGAAGACAGCTCTCTTGCTCCTCCTAAGTCTTCTCTTCTTCAAGATAAACAACACTAATTCCTTTAACTAATCAACATGTGGAATGAACTCCAGGTCTTCATCTTTCAAATTGGCCTCCAGTAAATGTTTTCTAGCTGATCATTGTTCTTCCAAAACTATGGTGTATAGAGCTAGACATGATACTCCATATTTAATCTGATCAGTTCAAAACACAGAAGGGCTATCACTTCCCTATTCCTGGAATCGATTCCTTTCTTAAGGTGGTTCAAGATGACATCTACTTTTTCTTGACTGCCGTATGTTGACACAGATGGTGAGTCAACATATGCCATATATTGAACTTGTCTAACCCTAACCCTAAAATCTCTGAATCTTTTTTAGACAAGTTTATATTTAACCATGGCTACTCCATCTTATACCACAGAGTTTGAGGTTAGAAAGAAAAGGTAATAGGACATTTTCTGGTACTTTCAAAGAGAAGTGGAAGGTTATAAACCCCAGATGCTGGGACAGATGGGTCTCTTTAGTCCCCTAGGCCCATAGTACTCAAGTCTTTGACTCTCTGAACTCTTATACTCTTAGAAATTACTGATAGCCCCAATTTTGTTTATATCACCAATTTGGCCATATCTATTGACATTCAGCATGTTAAAATTGTACATTGATAATTTAAAAAAAATTTATTTCATAATTTTAAAAAAATAATGAATCCATTACATGTTACACTAAATAGCATTTTCATGGAAAGCCCTATATTTTGCAAAACAAAAATATAGGGAGAAGTGGCCATAATTTTGTATATTATTACAAATACTTTTACTACCTAGCTTAGAGATTAGAGACTAGAGTCTCCCTAAAGGCAATTATGTATTCCCCTTACACACAATAATGTGCAAGAGGGTCTGCTTCTGTATTCAGGCTCTTGTGATATCTTGTATTGTGAAGAACATCTGACCTTATAACAGATATATAGTTGGAGAAAGGAGGATTTTAATAGTCAAATAATGTCTGAGTGTTGTTATGAAAAAAGTTTTGACCCAGATGACCAATGAAGAGGTATCAGGAAGCCCTGGAGGTCTTAGACCCTACTTTGAGAACTGCTGCCCCGGGTGATTCTCCCACTAAGAAAAGTTTCATTAGCCACATGGGAATCCCAAATTCATGCAACCATAGTCCTCCTTAATGTAAGCAATGCCATTGGATGTTTCCAGGGACTATAACTCAATGCAGTCATTTCTAGGGCTCCTAAGGCAGGTTGATAATTCAATTCAGTGAATACTTATGAAGCTTTCTTTGAATTGTATGTGAAAGGCCCTGTGAAGGATATCTTTAAATGAAAAAGAGTTCAGCATTCAAGGTCCTGTGCAATTTGGGATCAGTCAACCTCATAGAGTCCCTTCCACATCATCAAGAAAGTATTTTTATTATTTAAATTCTTTATTTATTTATTATTTAAAACTCTTATCTTCTGTCTTAGAATTGATGCTAAGTGTTGGTTGCAAGGCAGAAGAGGAGTAAGGGCTAGGCCATTGAGGTTAAGTGACTTGCCCAGAGTCACATAGCTATGAAGTGTTTGAGACCAGATTTAAATCCAGAACTTCCCATCTCCAGACCTGACTCTCTATCCAATGAGTAATGTAGCTGCCCCTAATTGATTGAACACCTATTTTATTCCAGGTATGTATGTGTGTTAAATTATTGTGAAGAAGGAACCCATCTTCCTCATCACCTCCAACAACAACCACCAACAAGCTCAAGAGTCTTAAGAGTGGTGGCACCTCATAGATATTGGTTTCTCTTTCTAGGCTAGCCCTCACATCCATCATCTGGGGAAGCAGATTCTATGGAGAAGTAGCCAGTCATCCCTTCCAACTAACATTCTGTCTCCAAAATGTGCCAATTTTTATGCCTTTGCTCCTGCTATTCCTTATCCCTGGAATATCTTAGGTTTCCATTCTCCACTTTTAATCTGAGGAATTTCTATTCATCTTTTAAAACCCAAATACCATCTCCTCCAAGGAGCCTTCCTGGATCATTTGTGCCTCTCAAATACACCTATCATTTAAAATAGCATTTTATTCCTTTTTGTGACTGCATTTGGGGTTTTTAATGCCAATATGAAGATATCCAATAGGGTCCCATATCCATGTCCCAAGACCTACCATGGATAGCTTAAATCATGATATAAACAAATACATATTGACTACATATATATTATATATAAGTGTATATATGCATGTATATACATTCTCTGCTATCACTTCCAATCCCCTCCAAGAAAACTTTTAAAAAGTGAAAGTTAAAGAAAAAAAGTAAAAATGAAAGCAGAAGAGACTACAACTTGGGGCAGACCACTGCTGTGGGCAGACCTCCAAACCTCCCTCACTTTGTGGTTGAGTGTAAAATCCCTGAGAAAGAAGATGTCCTACTGGATATACACATATTTTCTCTTTGATCTGGAAGCTCTGAAACTTGGCTATAATATTCCTGGGAGTTTTCTTTTGGGGGTCTTCAGGAGGTGATGGATAGATTTTCTCAATTTCCATTTCACCCTCTGGCTCAAATATATGAGGTCAATTTCCTTTGATGATTTCTATGGGTTTTTTATCATGACTTTCAGGTAGTCCAATAACTTCTGGATTTATTTTCCAGGTTACTTGTCTTTACAATGAGATATTTTTATTTTCTTCCATTTATTTATTCTTTTATATCTATTTTATTGTTTCTTGACATCCTGTGAAATCATTAGTTTCTATTTGCCTGATTTTAATTTTTTGGACAGTATTTTCTTTGGTGAACTTTTGAGTTTCCCTTTCCATGTGGTCAATTATACTATTTAGCAAATTCTTTTACTCATTGGATTTTTATTCCTCTTGTTTCATTTGGCCAAATCTGCCTTTTAAAGGATTTTAGGGTTTTTTTAGAAATTTAGAATCTTAGGATTTAATTTAATTTAATTTAGAATTAAAGGATTTTAAAGGATTCTTTTTTTCAGTGGATTTTTGTGCCTCCTTTAGTATTTGGTCAATTCTATTTTTTAAGGTGATATTTCATTCTTGCATCATTTCCATTTCTTTTCCCATTTTTCCTTTACTTTCATTTGATTTTTGAAATAATTTTGAGTGTTTTCAGAGCCTGAGACCATTCCCACTTTTCTTTGAAGCTTTGCTTGTAGCTGATGTGATTCCATTGTCCCCTTCTGAGTTTGTGCTTTGCTCTACCTTGTCTCCATAATAATTTACAATGGTTAGATGGGAATTTTTTTTATTTGCTTTTTTCTCAGTCTTTTTATTAACTTTTATTTTTATCTTAAAGGTGGGTTCTGTTCACAGGGGAGAGGAGCCACTCTCTTGAACTTCAATATTTTCTTGCTACTACCTTCAGGTCTAATTCTGGGTGTCTGCAAGTTTCAATCCTTCCAAGGTAGTATGATGGCCTATAGGCTGAGAGCTCTGGATGCTGCCTCCTACTGCTCTTTCAGTCTGCCTCAGGGTCTACTGTTGGTTTGCAAGGTCAGGAATATTGAAGAGGCTCAGGGCCTCACTAAGGGCTGGCAATGGTGCTCAGGGCTTCATTGCAGGCTTACATTGTTCAGGCATGCTTGGGGGTTGTGCTGGGGCCCAGAATTACAAGGAATGGGCATTATGGCACTCTGCTGTTGGCTTAGGCATGGTTTTGGGGGTATTGCTGCTGACCTGGGCCTGGTTTCAGAACCTCAAGCAGTGGAAGAGATGAGGGCCTTGCTATTGGCCTGCACTATTGATGCAACCTTGTTGAGGACTGCATTCCTCTCTCACTCCAGGGAAAGAAACCTTATTTCCCTACCTTCCAAGTCATCTTCTATGGGAAAATTATCTTAAGCCCTCTTTTGTTGGTTCTGCCACCCTTAGTATTCATTCTGAAGCTTTATTTTCAGTTTGGTTGGAGAGAGGTGAGGTTTTAGAGAGATTCAGGAGCTCCAGCCTCTACTCCTCCATCTTGGCTCTGTCTCCATAACTTCTTATTATTTTGTCTCCCCCCATGCTTCACCCCTTTTCTTCATTCTCATCCCAACTTCTAATTCCTCAGTCCTCAAGGACTTTCTTGGACCAATTCATCCTTATTCTTTTCCAATCTTGATGCCATTAGTATCCAGTTCTTATCCCTTTGTCCTATCCCAGCTCATTCCTTGATAAACCTCAGCCCTGGATTACCTTACCATTTGACTTCTCTGCTCTTACTCCATTGCTGCTGAATAGAGCTATAGGAAATCACAATCATACTGACCAGTACAGTCAATAAATTTATGTTAGCACTTCACTTGTCACTTCAAATAGGTCCCCACTATTGCAAGGCAATTCATTTATGTCTTCCTAATTGATACTCTATTTGGAATAAAGATCTAAGGGCCAGCACCTTTACATGTGTCTTCAATTCTATGTCCTTCCAATAATTGCAGCTTCATTCACCAACCTTCCCTGCCCCAATCTTTAATCATTCCTTATTGACTGATTGCTTCCATATCACCTTCACACATGCCCATATCTCGTCCTTAAAAACTTTCACTAAATTCTACTATCTATTATCCTACAGTCTATTATCTACAATCTATTATATCTACAATCTATTATCCAGCATCTCTGTTTCTTTCTCAACCCAACCCCTAAAATGAAACTTTCACTCTTTTCATTTCTTTTCCTCTCACTCCCTTCTCAAACAGTCTGCTTCTGACCTCAGGGCTCAATTAAAATTGCTCTCTCAAAATTAACAATCATTAAAAAATAACTTTTAATGAGCAAATATTTATTTCTCTTGCTTTCACTTCTTCTTATTGTGGAGGAGGGGAGAAACTCTTCTAAGAAATATGCAGTCATCTCTTAATTGCCAAATCTAATGAACCATTTCTCAGTCCTTATCTTTCACAATTTTTCAGTTGCATTTGACACTGTTGATCATCTTCTTATTTTAAAGACCTTTATGACCTAGCCCTAATCTACCTATCCAACCTTATTGGACATTAGTCTCCCTCTTGTACTCTTCAATTGAGCCAGGCTGCCCTTTTCTTTCTTCTTTATATATGGTACTCCATTTCCCATCTCTAAGTATTTGACCTGGATTGTGCTCCCTCATCACTTCTGCCTCATAGACTTTTTTCTTCCTTTAAGATCAATCAATTAATCCCCTATTGTATGCCAGGCACTGTGCTAAGCAATAGGTCCATTCATGTAGAAGATACAACTCAAGAAACATCTTCTTCAAGAAGCCTTTGCTCATTTTCTGAACTGCAAGTGGTCTCCATCCCAAATTATATTATATTTAACTATTGTGTATGAATTTTTACTTATTCTCTTAGTATTTATTATGTATAGACATAAATGTACTTATCATCACCCAAACTTGTAAACTTCTTGAAACAGAAATGATTTTATTATTGCTTTTGAACCCCCAGTGCCTATCACAGTGCTTGACACAATTGAGATAAATTTATCAAACAATTTTAATTCAAGAAATTTATTAAACATCCACTTAATGGACAGTCTAAAAGATACTATAGTTCCTGCCCTTTGGAATTTACTTCCAGGGGAGGAGGAACCCTTTGTCAGCCATCTTTCACTGTTCTCCCAGGTTTGTCTCTGACTTTCAGAACTTTGTTATCACACCTGCTTGTTAGTCCTCTCCCCTCTATCCCATCACCACTTTTCAGCTCCCTTCTATGTGCTCTCTTCTCTCATTAGAATATAAGTTAATTGACTATATTTCTTATTGCTTGAATTTGCATCTCTAATTCTTAGCACAGTACCTGGAACATATTACTTAATAAATGCTTGTTGACTGACTGAAAAACACATACACAGATAATATACAGACTACATACAAAATCAATACAAAGCCATTTCAGATGGGCCACTTATGGCTAAGGAATAGGAAAGAATGTAGAGGATTGCCTTTGAGAAGAGTCTTGAAGGGAGTTCAAGATTCTAAGAAGGGGCGATGAGGATGGAATGCATTTCAGGAAGTGAGGCACAGCCTATGTGAAGGCATTATGATGGGAAATAAAATATATACAGGTGACAGCAAGTAAACAAGTTTGGATGGAACATACGAGCTTGTCTGTGGGAATCATGTGTGAGATTGGAGTTAAATTTCAATGGAAATCTGAGAAGGCAGATATTATATTCAGTCCTTCAGGTTCCATGATTTAATCCCTTCCCTGACATTCATCACACATGTTCCATGCTTTAGTTAATAATCTTCATGAGTTCCTGTAGCTGAAAAAAAATATATCTCATGGTGGTCAGCCCACTGGTGCTACCCTTCTTAGGAATCAACTAATCCTTGGACAACAGGCATACAAACCTGTCCTCCAAGCCTTTCACTCTCAGTAGGACCTTCTAGCCATTTTCATTCCACAATGGGCTAGCTGTAAAAGGAAGTTTTTTGTTGAGGACAGTCTTTATCATTTATCCCATTAACTTGCACCATCAACCATTCCCAGGACCAGGTTATAAGATCATAGAGAACTGCCTGTTCCATGTTGATTTCTAATGCAAATGGAGACATGGCAGGTCAGAGAGAGAAAAGACAAAAACATACCAGGTTCATGATCTCTACAGAAAGAGTGATAAGCTCGGAAGATCCCCAGCAGCCCCAGATCCATCCATCCCATCTCTCCTGTTTCTGTCCAACTTCCACAGCTGTCTAATGTACTGTTCTTGGAATAAGCACATTAACATGGGCCAATCTGTGCATTTCCTTCCATTGTGATAACAGGAGCACAGACAGTGAGATTGACATTGATAGCTGCCGGCTCAGTTGGTAATAGGAGGGAGGCAGATATCTCCTGTATCGCTCTATGCCACAGCTTCCCGGGCAAGGCTCAGCGCAAGCAGAAACACGCCAAGAGCCTTCAGGCCTCCACTGCATGAGCCACGAATGACAGATGAACTATGTTTATCTGCTCTGGTTTGGATAGAGAAGCTATCTTGACCCACATTGATGTTCTGATTGAGCTAGAAATAAAAGAGAAACCTTGTTCCACCTGCTCCACTTTGAACCACCAAGTCCTGGTTTTAAAAAAGATCCAAGAAGGCTTGAGGGCTTTTAGATGGGGAATGAGGTCTTCAACATGGCTTCTACTGCAAGTCCCCTACTGATTTCTGCCAAGGAGTCCTTGGAAGAAGACCCTCATCACTGGCAACAGTGGACATAGATTAACATGTCCCCGGTCAGAATATTTAGGGGAAGAAGCACTGACTCCTGGAATTTGCTAGGGCTCTATTTCCAGAATGCTTCTGGGATACCTAATCTCGTCCCAGATATAAGTGAAGATACACCACAAGCAAACCTTACTTTAAATAATCCTAATGTATGAAAATCAAAATTCATGTATTTGTTGCACAGTAGCCATAAGCAAGGCTCTATGTTAGTCTCTGAGCTATATGCAAAGAAATATGCTCCTTGCCCTCAGGCAGTTTGTTATCTTAGCTACTTCAGTTCTCAAATAGATTCAAGAGCTGGTTGATATGGGCATTTTCACCATTAATACTGGCGGTAGTTAGGTGGTACAGTAGATAGAGTGCTGGGTTTGGAGTCAGGTTAGACCTGAATTCAAATTTTGTCTCAGACACTTATTCTGTGACCCTGGATAAGTCACTTAACCATATTGGTCTCAGTTTTCTCATCCGTAAAATGAGCTGGAGAAGGAAATGGCAAACCATTCCAATATCCTTGCCAAGAACCACCCCCACCCTCCCAGAAAAAGTCAAATGAGGTCATGAAGGGTTGGAAATGATGACAAAAAAATCCTGAAATATTTATTCAATATAGATTCACTCATTGGGTTGCCCCTCCAATGGGATGAAATTGTCTAGACAACATGCATTCTTCATCCATCTGGTCTGTTTGGTGTGGTCTAATCTCTCTCTTTTTTTTTAGAGCCCAGGATTTTATAGAAGGGAATTCTGTAGTACATTAGGACTTGATGCAGCCAGCCCACTGTCATCTACAAACCATAGCATTTATCCTTCTATAGAGATCCATGTTCCATGTGGATTCTGTATGAGACACCCTCCATGGCACTAGTGACCTTTATTGATCATATATACCATTTCCCTGTTTGATAACCTGTTTGATTTTGGTAGGGATAGGAACTGAGCCAGTAATTTCACTGGTATAAGAAATTCCCCTGGAGGAGAGGGATCCCCCTTTACCAACACAGGTTGGCACCTTCTTTGCAACTTATCATCTGATCATCTCAGAGTAGCCCAGAGCATTGGAAGACCTGGCCAGGGTTACCCAGCAGATGTATGTCAGAAGTGTGACTAGTTCCCAGGTCTTCTGGGATCTGAATCCAGCTCTCTATCACTATGCCATGCTGACTGGATGGATACTGAGCATCAAAGAAATATTGATTCCTTACAAGATATCCTGAGGGTCCATTTATCATGCATTCTTCTATACTCTTAACACATGCACGGGTGACACTTGTGTAGGAGCAACAACTATTCCCTTTACAGAAGTCTTTGCTTTTTAAAAAAGAGATTACCATGGGATTGCTTTACCCTAGCACCTTTAAAATAGAATTCAATTTACAAAAAATATGATTTACACCAGAAATTTAAACATAATAAAATTGTCTTCTTGGATTCAGTTTAGAGAATATTGTGATGTTCTGGGTTAGTTCTGATTCAACACTTTCAGAAAACATGGAGGTTTGGTTCTGGTTTGAATTGTTTCTCTAGAAGTTACTTTTAAAAAATAGTTTCGGTTCATGGTTCGGTAATAAGACAATAATAATATCAGGGTTCAGTTTGGAGTCGGCAAATGAGTGTGTATCTTTCTCCTAGCACCCATTTTGGTTCAAAACTTGGCTTATTCAGCTTTTTCAAAAACAGACCCACCTTGCAGAGGGAGGTTTAGTCACACCATGCCCCTGGCCCCTTCCAGCTGGGACGTAGTTACACTTCCTTCCTAAGTACCTGTCTTGATACAAGGCGAAGTAAGTAGAATCTGATGGAGTTTGAGTCCGCACCACAGTATACATTTTATTCTTACCACCCCCCAAGATTGCACTGATTATTTGAATGCACAGAGATCAGTGGATGACTAATTTCAAGGAGCATTTAATTAGAAGCCAGAGCATTTCAGTTCAAATGCTGGCCTGCCTACTCACTAAAAGTGGGACCTAAATAGGCTTCTTTCTACACCATGGTTATTGTACATCCAGACCTTGGAATTTTGCAAGAGTGACTAGGGGCAGTCCTTGAGTCAGCACTGGATGAAACCTAGCCCCCAGCCCCCTCAGTGATGTACATTGTTCTAGTCCTGAGGAAACAGAAAGGAGCCGAAAATGAGCTGAAGGAGAAGCATCTATTATTATGATATAATGGAAAATAGGCTGAGGTCAGAGGTTGAATGCACTGAAATGAAGGTCCAAGAATATCAGGATCCAAAAAGCAAAAAAAAAAAAGGAAAAAAAGGGAAAATGTAGCCTTAGGTCAGGCACAAGTCCAGTGAATCTAATCCAAGTCACATCAAGTCATTTAGCACTTATTAAATGCCTCAGTTTCCTCATCTGTGAAATGAAGAGCTGGTCTAAATGGCCACTAAGATCCCTTTCAGCTCTACCTGGGTACCAGGCACCCTACTAGGTACTTGGAATACAAAGACAAAAACCCCAAAGGATCATATTTCCCACAATTTGGTTTCTTTAGCATGAGAAATATGCCCAAATCCTTTTGAGCCCTACTTTGCATTTTTTGCAGTTCAGCAGGCTCCCCTCCTTTCCCTTTCTTTTCCCCTCAATCTTTTGTGAAAGTTTCAGTTGTGGGTAGCTCCCAGCTGCTGCTAGCCTTTGTCACATGAGAAACAGCCTAGTTCCAGAGTTGACAGACCAAACCGGTTCCAATATTCTACAAGACTTTGAATCTAATAGTGTGCTAGATGGAATATAGTCAGATTCTAAATTGTGTGTATTTTTAAAAGAGTTTTAAATTAATTTTAAAATCCCCAAACCCTTTCTAAAACAGAAAATGTAGTGTTTGAGGACCAGCTGCCCTAGAGTAAGTGATCAGTGAGGCAAGAAGTGTCTTTGAGAAAGAATGGAAGGAACAGAAATAATTTCCTCTCCTCTTCACTCCCCCCCCATTCCTCCCATCCCACCAGACCCATGCCACAAAAATGACAGAAGAGATTGAGGTCCAACTTTCCAACGGAGTTCACCTCTGGCCCTGACGCCAGCTGTGGCCTGTGGGAGCCTCCATGGAGGATTTTTCAGAGAGACAAGAAGAGAGAGTATGACAGGATGCCGGGAATGGAGGCATATTAACCTTAAAGAGAGTGTTTGCTGCAGAGCCCAGCGACAGAGAGGACGATGGGAGGCTTTGATGTATAGCCTCTCTGGGCTGTGCCTATAGGAAGAACCTCATAAATTTGGTGAAATCTCTCTGTCATATAAGAGCACACACACTGCAAGCTGGGATTCTGGGGGGATTTCCAATTGGGTGACCTGACCTCCTGGCTGTAGTCTTTTAAGATTTTCAATGAGTTCAACTTTTTACTTCTAATTGTAGACACCTGCAGTCTTTTCCCTTTTTCCCAGATTCCAGACAATTGCTTCAAACCCAAATTCTTGTCCAAGGGATTGCCATTGTTGCCATGGCACCTTCCACCATCGCCAACCCAACTCCTATCTTTAGCACCATGTAGTAGGCAGAACCTTCTAAATGTGAAACTTGGGTTTGTGGGATTCATAGCTGGAATATATTTTTAAAACATAGATTTGGATCTGGAAGAGCCATTAGAGATGACTTTGGAGTGAAAAGACCTAGATTGGAATCTTGACTCTATCATGTGCTACCTTGGTTACCTTCAGAAAGTCACACTCTATGCTTTGATTCTCTTGTCTAAGAAATAATGTGGTTGGACTAAATGGCCTCTACGGTCTCTTTCAGCCCTGTGACCCTTTAACTCCCTCATTTTATAGAGGAGGAAACTGAAGCCAACAAAAGAAGATTGATCTGCCCATGGCTTGATAACTGAATCAGGATTTGAACCAGGGTCCTCTAACACTAGCTCTGGTACCCTTCCCACTGTTCCATGCCTTTACTCATTATGTGACTAGAGCTTTCATATCCTCTCTCTAAAGTCTCAGGCTGCAAAATGTGACTTTCACCATTTATCTCATGGGGATGAAGAGGCATGATAAATCTTCAAGCATTCTGGCACCAAGGTATTATTATTATTATTATTATTATTATTATTATTAAAAATAACATTAATAAAAGACTGCATGTTCCACAGGTGGGAAGAATGGCCCCTCTCTTATAAAACAAACATGGAAATAATGTAGAAACTTGCCATCTGACACTGGCAAAGCCCTTGAAGTTAACCAAACCACTTCTGAGACTCACAGAACTGCTATGAAGGAGGAAGGACAGGAATTATTAGCTCCATTTTTTTGATGAGGAAACTAAGGTCCAAAGGGAATAATAATTGATTCCCTCCAAGTCACTGGTTATTTGAATGCACAGATTAGAATGATCCAATACAAAGAATACTAGATTTGAAGTCAGAGCATCAAAGTTCATACAGCAACTAAAGGGATGGTGCCTTATAAACCTAAGGGTACCATAGAAACGTTTCTTTTTAAATGAGTCAATGGAAAGAATAGTAGCTAGGTAGGGCAATAGATAGGGTGCTAGGTTGGAATCAGGAAGACTCCAGACACTCACTGGCTGTGACCCTAGCCAAGTCACTTAACTTTGTTTGCCTCAATTTCCTTATTTGTAAAGTGAGCTAGAAAAGAAAATAGAAGGAAAAAAACCTAGTATCTTTGCCAAGGAAGTCTCAAAGAAGTCGTGAATAGTTGGACATGACTAAAGGTCAAGTGGAAAGAACACTGGTCTTGACATTAGTGAGTTTGAATCCTCTTACTATTTTTGCTGTGTATGTGATTTCAGGTGACATCAATTAATCTACCTGAACCTCAGTTTTCCCTTCTGTAAAATAAGGGACTTGAACTCAATGATTTCTAAAGTCCCTTCTACCTCTAAACTCATGATCCTATGATTGGATCGCCTCTCATGTCTTCCCTGACTAGCCTGTATTCTATCCCAGGGGTAACAGAAAGAATCTGCCCAGACTCTCCATTTTCTTTCCATTTGTACCCAGATTCCCTGGACTTCAACCCCCAAGGCTAGGTTTATTTCCTAACTTTGCCACTTCGTGTCTATGTGACCCTTGGGCAAAGTGCTGAAACTACCTATAAGACCCTTCCCAGTTCTAAATCTATGATGGATTCTCTGATCCTGTCCCCCTTTTACAGGAGGCTTCTAGGTCCTCAGCTGTGAAAATGGTAAAAAGACTTCTGATGGTCTTTGGCATCCTTTCTTGCCCTGGTCCTCTGATGTCTTACCTAGTAATTGACTAGGATCTCCTTTATCCTTCCCTCATCTTCTCTCCATCTCTTTGCCCTCCCAGCTGTGAGTGCCCAGTCCTGGGGGTCTGGGAAAGTGGGTCCCTCACGCCTTTAGACCCATTCCCTCAGGGAAGGAGCTGTCGCTTTGGGCTGATGTGCGATTTCCGCTCCCCAGTCCCCTGTTAACACAGGCTCTTAGTGTAGCTTCTGATTTTCAGAATCATTTTGGAGGGCTCCAGTGGGCTGAAGACATAATTAATGGGGGGCTCTGGGCAGGTGCTAAGTACCTCCACTGGGCCTGGAGATCTGAACAATTGCTTTGTTTCCTCCTTTCCTTATCACCATTAGCTATTTTCGCTGGATAGAGATACAAAATAACGAGCCTTTACGGGCAGCCATTAAAGTGTCGTTTGTGCAACTGTGCATGAAGAGGCCTCAGATAACGGTCAGTGCTGGAGCAGAACTGAGTTGTTGAATCATAGCTGTCTCTACTGCACTTAAATCACATTCCCCAGCGCAGCTAGGAGGGCTTTCATTAAAGGGGGAAGCATTCGCCTAAAGAACTGGATCCCCCTCCCCAGCCCAGAGGAGAGGAGAGCCAAGGGCTGCCATGGTGGCCAGGCAACCCTGTTTGGAGTTGCCATACGATGGACATAGCTGTCAGGAGGGAGCCACATTTGGCTAGATGTGCAGGCTGGGTATGTCCTTCAAGATACTATCCATGTCTTAGAATTATATTATTAGTGATGAAAGGGAAAGCAGCTGGGTGGTTCAGTGAATTTGATAGCCAGGTCTAGAGATGGAAGGTTCAAATCTGGCCTCAGACACCTCCCAACTGTGTGATCCTGGGCAAGTCACTTGACTTCCATTGCTTGGCCCTTTCTGCTTTTCTGCCTTGGAACCAACACACAAAATTGATTCTAAGATGGAAGATGAGAATTTTTAAAAAATAGTTGAAAAGCATCTGAAATATTGTCTAGTAGTGCAACAACTATAGCTGCCACCTCATTTGAAAAAGGAAAAAATCCAAGACTTGCCCAAGGTCACACAGAAAATCTGTTCCTGAGGTAGAAATTTAAAAAACCTCCCTAGACCTAAATTTCCCCCACCTGCCAAATGAGAGGTGTTTGGACAGGATAGACACCAAGGTCCCATCAAGCCCTGGAAATCTATGCTTCTTTTAAACCCAGATCTCTTTTCTCCCTACCTAGGGCTCTTCCCACCAGATTATATATCCAGAATGAGTGGAACTAAACTTGCTTATTGACCTAAAGAATATCATATCCACAATAAATCTGATTAGACTCACAGAGTCACAGAGTATCAAAACTGAAAGTGAACTTATTGGCCAACTAACCCAAAAGTGTCAAGTTCCTGACCCTGGGTCAGCAACAGAACAAAATTTAAATATAATAGGATGAGGCAGCTCAATTGAGTGGTTCAATGGATAGAGAGCCAGGCTTGGAGATGGGATCTGGCCTCAGACACTTCCTAGCTGTGGGACCCTGGGCAAGTCACTTAACCCCTGATGCTTAGCCCTTTCCACTCTTCTGCCTTGGCACCAATACTTAGCATTGACTCAAAGACAGAAGGTGAGCAAGGGCTTTAAAAATGTAAGAGGAGATCTAGCAAAATAAATAAAAACACACTGCAGCATGGATAATGTTCATTTGTAGTTTTCTAAGTCAGCATGTGTCCCTGCAGGGGACATATTTCTAATGGAGATTGACACCACTAGCTAGTCCATTCTCCTCATTTGATAGATGGGGGAACCCAAGCCTAGAGTTCCTTAACGGAAGGGACTATTCTTTATTTTGTATGTGTATTCTCAGCACTAGCCTAGCACATTTTTGTGGTGATCTCTGAAAAAAACTTAGAACTCCACTGGTTCTAGTGGAGGGAATGTGTGGTGTGGACACATCCTTCAAAATACAAATAAGCAACTTGTCTATAACGTAAGAATCTTCTACAGTCACTGATGGCAACCAGGCAATTAAGTGACTTCCCACAGTCATACAGCTAATATTTGTCAGGGACTGGACTTGACCCTTGAAATCTTCTTGACTTCAAGGCTGGCCCTCTTTCCCCTCCATCCTACTCCCTTTTTTAATAAACATGTAATAAAATTGTTTAATGAAATTTCTTTGAATTGCATTGTTGAAGCAAGTATTAACAGAACAGGGCTAGAACCATGTCTCTTAACTCCTGGCCCATGAAAATTTCCATTACACCACTTTGTGTAACAAGTAATGGCAACAATAACAATAAGAATCCTCTATAAAATAGGAGAAGGCAACATGAGTCAAAAGATGGTTGACTTTGGAGTCAGCAGACCTGGATTTGAATCCCAAGTATGGACAAAACAATTTTCTCATCTGTATAATGAGGGAGTTGGAACAGCTATGATCTATGATCCTATGACCTATAAAATTTGAAACACTTTCCATTGTGCCGCTGTATCCCATGGCTGTCATGGGGAAAAAGGAATTAGACTTGCTTTCATAGGCTCCAAAGATTAGGAGTAGGAGCGTTTGGGCTGGAGGAGCTGTAGTGAGGCAGACTTGTGCTCACTGCAATTAATGATTTCTTAATCATCAGAAACACCTCAGAAAGTGGTGAGTTTCTTCCTTCCTCACTAAAGGAGTTCAGAAAGAAGCTGGACTTGTCAGGAATAGAGAGGGAAGTCTTCCCCTGGTACAAGACTTGAATGAGAAGGTCTCTTCTATCTCTAAGAATCTAAAGCTAGCCCAAGGTCATGACCAATAGGCAACAGAACAGATATTTCAACTGAGATGTTTGGACTTCAAGTGCTTTGTTCCCTTTGTTCCCCATCACTCTACCTTCTTAAAATAAGAACAAAATCCAACTCTTTATCTTAACAATGAAAAAATGGAAGCCAAAAAAGGTAAAATTAGGAGGCATCATGGTATAGAGGAAAGAGTCTGAGTTGAAGTCAGAGAGCTGGATGAAAATCCCACCTCTGCCATTTTCTATGTGACCTCTGAAAGTCACTTAACTTCTGTACTCATCGATTTCTTTGTCTTTAATAATAATAATAATAATAATAATAATTCCCAAGGACATAGCACTTTATGGTCTATTAAGTGCTCCTCCATACAATTCTCTAGTTCCTACACCACATTGCCTCCATAAGTAAGATGAGTGGGTGTTGGACCCTCTAGAGGACCCACTGAACTCATTAATTACTCTGAAGCCAATCTGGTGGTTAGGAAATTACTAATTACATCTATGGTCACTTCTAGCTCCAAATTTAGGATCTTATGGCCTGAAGTGTTAAGAAGATAAGGGCTGTCTTTTATGAACACTAGCAGTAATTCAGTACATAGTATCCACATTACCAAATGGGCCTGTGATCCTTGAAAGTTTCCTCCAATGATGAAGAGGGCAACCAATCTACATGTATCCATCCTACCTGGCTCTTATCTATGTCTTCTCATGGCATCACCATAATGAGCCCATGAAATATGCTGAGGACCTTCTTTGTTTTCTCCTGAAATGGCCAGCAGATCAGTGGAGCTCTCTGGCTGTCCACCTGCCATACCTCACCCTCATCCTTGCCATATGACTAGCTCATCTTTTTCTATTACTCATCTCCCTAATGTATATGGTACCCTTTACTCCTTTAAAGTTCCTTACTGGTTGCATAAAGAAACCTACTTATAGTTACCAGGTGCATGGAACATGGTAGTTAGATATTAAATAAATGCTTGTTGATCAATTAGCTTGTTTGTTTAATGGCATTATTTTTATTTCTCAAGACATAGAGAAAACTGTGGCATCATGGATAAGGTGCTAGATTTAGCATCAAGAGGACCTGGAGGCAGATAAGTGACTCAGTAGATAGAATGCCAGGTCCGACTTGGGAGGACTTGAGTTTAAATCTGGCCTCAGACACTTCCTAGCTATGTGACCCTGGGCAAATCTCTTTATCCCAATTGCCTAGCCCTTACAGCTCTTCTGTTTGGGGATTGATGTTTGTGTTGAGTTTAAAACAGAAGATACGAGTTTAAAAAAGAAAAGACCCTGGATTTGAGTCCTACTACATACACTAGCTGAACTATTCAACCTATTGAACTCTGTTTCCTAAACAGTAAAATGGGGATAATCATAGCACCCATCTCCCAGGACTATGACAATCCAATAAGATAATATTGCTAAAGTGTTTGGAAAACATTATAGTCCTTTATAAATGTGCATTATCATACTTTCACCTAATTTGGACAGAGAGATGAGATACTGATGGAATTCACAATAGTATGGAGAGCTAGAGGTATCCACAAATTAGCCTGATCATGAGAAAGCTTTCTGGTTGAGCCTGAATTGAGGATAATGGGATAGACAAATGTGCTCAATTTAACAGGTCCAAGTCAGTAAATCTTAAAATGTTTGGAGGCTCTCCTAACAGTGAAAGCACCATCTTTGTTGGGAAGGGGCCATGTCCCTACAGAGAGTGAATTAGGATAATGTAGGTCTGGGTTGGAGAACTTTAACTTGGAATTCCTGTTTCACATTTAGTATTAATTTGGCTTTGGGCAAGTTGCTTCAGGAGTTGACTTTGACCATCTGTAACCTTTTGTGGCTCATGGACTTCTTTGGCAATCTGGTAAAGCATATGTACCTCTTCTCAGAATTGTGTTTCTAATAATTAAAGGAAATGCAAAATAATTCTAGTTAGAGGTTGGTGAAAAGAAAGATGTAACATTTTTTGTCCAGGTTCACAGACTGTCTCCCTTTGAAATCTCTCCATGGAGCCCTCAATGGCTCATGGATTCTATTTTAAAAATCCCTCCATCAATAAGATCCTTTCCAATCTTATTCCTAAGATAAGGGATAAAAGCCCAAGGGTCCTTAGCTCTAGCCACATAGATCCAAACTTAAAAAAGACACAATCCAACCAACTGTCTCCTATCTTACAGATAAAGATACTGCAGTCAAGGAAATTAGGTGACTTGCTCAAGGTCCCACAGGCATCAAACAAGATATGGAGCAAGGCCCTCTGACTGTATAGTCAATGATTTTTCCACTGTTCCCTGATGCTTCCCAGAAGTTTTCTTTTTCACATCTGTTTGATGACCTTCCCCAAGTGTATTTCTGAATCTGTACAGTCTCTTTTTCCTTGTGAATTAGACCTTGCAAAGGCATTTGTGTGCTCTGGCCCATAAGGAGACTGGGGAAAGAAGGAAAAGAGGAGAGTTGTTAGAAATGGCTACCAAGATTCAATGGCAGAAGAAAGATGAAGGGAATTAGGGATAGAATATAGCTGAGCTGAACCCAATGAATGAAGATGATTTCCTAGGGCTCAAATACCCAGGGCTGTGTCCTTCCCACCACGGTCACGTACGGAATCAGTGAAGGTGTCCCTTCTCCTTGCAGCATGACCTTGGGTCAGCAACCCCAGCTCCCTGGGCTTCATTTTCTTCCACTATAAAATGAGATGCTCACTCAGGCCCCAAACCCACCTGAGTGGGGCTGTCTGGGTGTAAGAAAGGCAATTAAGAGGTCTGAGGACCTGGGAGAGAGGGGCTGTGCACTCAGCAGCATTAGTATGCTGATTTCACAGATGATTAAATTGAGACACAAAGAAATTAAATATCCTGCCTGCTGTGGAGGAGAGAGTCAGTGGGTGTGTCTTGGGCTCAAGGATTATGTAGAGTCAGGGATTCAGACCTTGCAGACTGTCTGTTCCTAGGGTGCATCTGGAAATGGAACCACATACATCATGTGGCACTCTCCCAATGCCCTGGATATCTATCCCAGTCGAATCAGGCTATAAGAGGATTCAAGGATGGTTGGGAACCTTCCAATTCTGCTCTAACTCCCTTATTTTCAGAGAAAGGGACCAGGGTGGAGAGACCTAAAGGATTTATCCAAAGTCACACAGGTAGAGATGGGGCTCAAACCAGGGATTCTGGCTTTAGAGTCCAGTCAGCTTTCTACTGCACTGTGATGATCCTCTCAGGATAGATGAGAGAAGAAAATCAGTTCCCAAAGATCTGACCTTGGAAGACAGAAGCTTGTAGTAGTGGGAAGGTTCAAACCCTGAAGGATTATAGGCTGACTATTGGTATGACATGAGTCTAAAAGGAAGAGATGGATTTTTCTAACAAAGACACTGATTTTCATATACTTATCAGAATGTCGTCCCTATCCAAGTCTCACCCCATCTGTACCACAATAAGGCTTACTCCATGAGCATGTCTTTGGGAACACCATTCAGAGCCACTAGCTGACTCCTTTTGAAGAATCTCAGTGGGAAAAGCCTTCACATTCACAAATTCAGCCTTCCACATGAATTTGATTTTTGGAAGCAGTCAACAATTCTTCAGAAACAAGTCTGATGTATTCATCAGCAAGGACTCGATCTCAGTAATGATACTGATAGAAGATCCCTCAAAATGTTTTTGAAGAAATGAAATTTATATTCTTATATGATTTATAAACATGATGCAATATGGGACCATTTGTGGGTTCACTCTATCCTTATATATCCATCTTTCCAGGTTCTTGTTGTAGATGTTTAATAGCCCTAGGAAATCTTCCCTCTTAAGGAGATATCTACCAGCCTCAGGCATGTTCTCCTCTTTTAGTACTTGTATCACAGACCACCTTATTTCCACTCTAACCCCTGTACTTATCCTTCAATACACATGTTGATGTGCCCTCAAACACCTTGACCTACTAATTCATCACATTCCTCAGTGCTCATTACCTATGCCTTCACTATTCTTCCACCACAGACAAGGACCATCATATACTTAATTTAATCATGAATCAATCAACAGAAATGTATTAAGTATTTATTATATGCCAGGTTCTGTGCAGAGAACTGAGGATATAAAGGCAAAACTTCTTGCCCTCAAGATAAATACATTCTAATGGAGGAGATAGCCAGTAAATAAGTCCACAGAAGATGTATATAGAATCCTGAAAGCTTGGTTAGACTATCCTCTCTTTTGTTACAGTCTCTGCTGAAGAGATGGTTCTTCTCTTTATTAGGGCCAACTCTTCTACTTATACCCTTGATCCTCTCCCCAAATTCTCTAGCTAATTCTGCCCACAATTATCTCCCCCACTCCAACCATGCCACCTCCACTTAACTTAAAGCTCTCCCTATAATACTGACTTGTTTCATGCCTATGGCAAATAAACCCATTTCTGCCTCATAAATTTAAAATCTTTTACTTTACTCTTAACAACATATGGCCCTATATATCTCTCCTCCCTTTCACAACCAAACTCCTAGAGAAAGCTGTCTGGAGCTAACGCTTTACTTTTTCTTCTCTCCCTCACTTCTTAGCCCCTTGTAATCTGGTTTCTGACCTCATCATTTAACTGAAATTGCTCTTTCCAAAGTTACCAATAATCCCTCAATTGCCAAATGTAATGACCTTTTCTCAATCCTCATCCTTCTTGACCTTTTGAAGCATTTGACACTGTTGACCACCCTTTTCTGGACAATGTCGCCTCTATTTTTCATGTTTCTTTTCTTGTTCTCCTATATGTTTGGCTATTTCTTTTCCATCTTTTTTGTTAAATCAACATCATTTGTCCTGCCCCTCTGCCCTGTGAATATAATCCAGAGTTCTATCCTGGGCCCTCTTCTCATCTTTCTCAAACCCCTCCCATTAATTTGTCATATCAGCTCCCTCCGGTTCAATTAGTATTTGTACCCAGCTAATTTCAAGTTATATATCTCCACCTCTAGTTTCTCTCCTGGGCTCCAGTCACACCAACTTTATGTTGGGCATTTCCAATTGGATATCTTGTAGACACATTCAATTTTCAAAAATAGTACTTTGTCTTTTGCCACGAACCCATCCCTCTTCCAAACTCTCCTGTTTCTGTCAAAGATACCACTATCCTTCCAGCTGCATAATTTCATAACCTTGGAATCATCTTCAATTCTTCACTATCCCTCATTCTCCACAATCAGTGAGCTGCCAAATCTTGTTGATTCTTACCTAACCAGAAATTTGCAGGCTTTTGTGGATATAAACACAATTATAACATGAAACACATATGAATGATTTCTTCTAGATGATGATGCCGATTGGACCCAGTATTCACTGGTTTTTCTTTGACCATAAAATTACCTTTTCTTCATAAAAGTAGAAAGTATGTGAGGGCTGAAATAAGCAACAAAGACATTTTAATTGTTAATTAGACTTAATTTATTAGCCATTAATTAGATATAAGAGATCTTCAAGGACCCAGGTAGCTGAAGAAGACTTCTTAGAGCAAGTAGAATTAATATTTCATTTCTGAAGTGGATGAATCCTCAAGTCTATGAAATGTCTTCAGAGCTCTTGTCCAGGACTCTGAGAAAGCCTATGATAGGAAGAGACTTTAGGAATCAACCAGTTCGACCCCCTTAATTTATAGATGAGTAAGCTAAAGTCTAGCAAGATTAAATGACTCTCCCAAAGTCTCCCAGTTAGGATTGTGAAGTAGGCAAATGTTCAGACCTAAATCAAACTTCCCACCGTACAAGAGTGTATAGAAGTGACCTGACACAGATTTTTAACCTTCCTCCCCTAAAAAAGTACTCACTTACTAATAGAACAGTCAACAGTCCCCTGGCAGGCATCTTCCAAAACCAGTCTTGGCATGAGGTGTTTCCTGAGGATCCTGCCTATGAAATTATCACTTGCTAATGACTTCTTGTTGAGGGGCCCAGAACTGAAGGCTATTGCCTCAGTAGAATGTCCATCAGCTATTGGAAAGTGATAATATAGAGCTAAAGCTCCCTTTGACAGACCTTTGCAGAGTTTTATCTACTCTAGCCTAATATCCTTATTTTCTTCAACAGTTCTTCATGTGATATGAACTCAAGGCCATCTTTCTTACTCACTTCTGGAAGCTCATCAAGATATTTCCTAAACTGTATTACCCAGTATGGAATATGTTCTTCTAGATGCTGGTGGACCAAGATGGCACCCAGGCATACACCCCTAAATTAAATGATCCCTTCAAGCCCTAAATCTTATGACCCCAAAGAGCAACCCATGCCCAACCCCCCCAAAATTATCACCATTTTCCCTAGAAGCTATGCTTGTATGGATGCTGCATCACCCTGCTAATATCCAGCTTTCAATACATTAAAACTCCCATCTTTTTCATAGACAACTTTATATAATGTCTTCGTCATATCATACTTGTGAAGTTGATTTTTCTTAGGCTAAGTGTAAAATTTTACATTTTTCCCTATCAATTTCCATCTTATTAGCATCATCCTAATGCTCTAGACCAATGACCACTAAACCCTGCTAAGGATTCCTTTGAACTAATATTGTCTTAGAGAACCACATAGTAACATTATCTATGTTTTATTGTATCCAGGTGGGACAGTAGGTAAAGCATCAGACCTGGAGGTAGGAAGATTCCTCTTTCTGAGTTTAAATCTGGTCTCAGATACTGACTAGACATAAACCTGGGCAAGTCACTTAATCCTGTTTGCCTCAGTTTCCTCATTTGTAAAATAAACTGAAGAAGGAAATGGCAAACCATTCTAATATCTTTGCCAAGAAAACCTCAAATGGAGTCATGAAGAGTTGGACACCACTGAAAACAGCTGAACAATGACAAATGCTTTTATGGACACGACATCATATTGCCAACTGATACTAAATTTGCAATCCAGTAAACCCCCCAAATGTTTTTCTGACAGACTGCTTTATATAATAATGTCTTCCTCATCTCCTACTTGTAAAGCTGATTTTTCTTAGCCTTAATTTAAGATTTTATATTTATCCCCATCAAGTTTCATCTTACTGGGTTTCATTCTAGTGCTCCAGATCATGACCACTAAATCATACATAAACATCCTTGTGGAGCTCATATTGCCTTAGAAACCCACATACTCACATTATCTATGCTCTATTGTATTTCTATTTATTTTGATAAATATTTTCCAATTATGTTTTAATCTGGCTTGGGTTTGCCTATTGAGATCTTTGGGGATCCTAACTGTCTTCCTTATGGGGTGTTACTTGAGATGGTCCTGAACATTACAAGCTTAGCAAGATTGGCTCTAAGAGGTTGGGTTTTTCCAGCTAGACTCTCTGGTTGCAAACTCCTTGAGAACTTAGGTGATATTTGCCTTTGTATTCCCAGCACCTAGTTAGTACATGGTCAGTATTTAGCAGAAGTTTGCTTCAATGATTTGAAGTCTTTTTGGAGGTGATGGAATGATGGGAAACCACAATCCGTGCTATGCTTGACCAAATATAGAGTACAGAATCACGGACTTGGGGTTACTTCAATTGCTATTCGGCCAGATGCTTCTCTTTGACAATCCAGAAGGCAAATACTAAAAAGGATCAAGAACCTAGTACTAGTGGAGTTTTTCTGATTCAGTGACATTCTCAAAAGGAAGAAGATTCTGCCAGTTCAGGTACCTGTTAATCCTAACCACAAAAGAATGAGGGATCACATGATTTTCTTTTTTTTTCCATTTGAATAAGTTTATTTAGTCAATTTAGAACATCATTTCTTGGTTACAATAATCACATTATTTCCCTCCTTCCCCTCCACCCACTCTTCCCATAGCCAACACGCAATTTCATTGGGTATTACATGGGATCACATGATTTTAAACTTGGAAAAGAGAAACCATATATTCCAACACCTTAACTTTACAGATGAGGAAAGCAAGGAGTCCCAATGAAGGGAAATGACTAAGCCAAGATCATCCAAGATTTGAATATATGGCCTCACCCCAAAAATCTAGCCCTTGTACCACTATAGCAATGCTACTTCTCCTAAAGAGAGAAAAATGTATCTGGTGTAGAAGAGGGATCCCTGGATTGAAAGTCAGAAACTGGATCAGAACCCTATGTATTTGTAGTCAGTCAGTCATTTTTCTACCATGTTCAATTCTTTGTAATTCTATTTTGAAGTTTTCTTGGCAAAGATACTAAAGTGATTTGAGATTTCTTTCCCCTGATCACTTTACAGATGAGGAAACTGAGGCAAAAAGTGACTTGCTCAGGGTCACAAAGCTAGTGACTGGATTTGAACTCATGAAGATGAGTCTTCCTACTTATTATCTGAGTGACTTTGGATAAGTCATCTTTACCTCTCTCTACGTTTTCTTCCCCACCAGTAAAATGAGAGGTTAGCCTAGATCAGGGGTGTTTTGGAGCCAACTGAAACTGACTCCCAAGGACCAATTTGTCAAATTTTCAGTGTCAGCAATTACACCTTAAAACCTGCAAACTGTCTAAATCACAGTTTCATTTATCGTTTTGTTGACTGTCTAGATTTAATAAAGGGATGGAGGAAATGCTGATAATGCAGATTAAACATATTTGGTAAATATCACTAGATGGTCCCTAAGGTTCTTTCTAGTTTTAAATCTAAAGAATCCACAGTGTATTTATTAGAGGGATTTTTCCTCCTCACCCCACCCCAAACCCCAAAGCCATCCCAACAAATCAGAATAACAACAGTGGCAGAGATGCTCCCAGGCTGTCCTGGCCCCCTCCTAAGGCTGGCTGACTGGCTGGCCTCCTTTCCATCCTGGTGAGCCAGCCCAATTGTATTCTGGGGGAGCGGGCAGCTCTTTCAGGGCCTGACATTGTTGAGTGGAGGTTCTAACAGACGCCTTTTTCCCTAGGAATGTGTTAAACAGGCCATGAAAAGCCGGCGCGATCAAAAGATGTTCTACAAAGTATTGATATTTTGCTGGTTCTTAGCCTGGGCTTCTCCAGTAATTCACCATATCAGAAATACAATATTTGTAAGGTCTTTTTCATAAAGGTCTTTATGGGTTTGGAAATTTAAACACCGCGGAGCCGCAGTTGAATTGGAAACCCAAAGTCTCTAAGCTTGTACATCTTAGAAAAAAAAATTCAATTAAGTGGGATTTTAGCTGTTTCAATAAAATTGGACTCTCCCTTTTGAAGATAAGGGCCCTATGGAGCCGGAGTCACCTTTCTATGCCAGGAATATCCACTTCTACTAAACGTATAATCCTAGCTCAGGACACAATACACACAACAGGAAATCAATGTATAGTAGAATCCATTTGAAAATATAAAATAAACTAATATATGAGTGGAAAATTGACTTCCTATGGATTAAAAGCAGCCCCAATAGAAGACAAAAATCCAGCTTTTTAGCCGGTGGAGGTGGGGGCTCTAAAAGGGAATGATTAACTCTTCCCTATCGCTCAGATGTAGGCTCAAGTAAAAAAAAAAAAACGATTCATTGAAGGAATAATTTATTAGAGCGCCTTGCTCTGTGTTTGTCATTGAAAGGATGCAAAGTATGTACAGCGACCTGAGAAAAACACACGGGGCCAGGGGGAGGGAAGCCAAAGAGATATGGGATATATTATTTAATACGTCAGGGGCATAAAACAGAATGGGATTACCATGGCGCATTGCCCGTAGAGTTATGAGTGAATGTAAATGTTTCTATTATAACCACTGATTTTGAAGAGTTTATACCTGGACTGTTTTAAAGGGCTCCCATAATGATAATCCCATTACAATTACACATGGACGAGTTCCCCTCCTAAGAGAAGGTTTTGCCTGCTAGGCGGTTAGTGATGGGTCAGACCCACAATTGATAGCATAATATACCTCGTCCATCACAGGATTAAGACAGCCTTGAAGATGAGTAGAAGGAATCTACAAGCCCATAAATATTTTTAACTAGCCCATCCTCCTCCCTTGGCCCAGAGTGGGGAGGCAGTGTGGCATAATGGAAAGAGCCAACAACTTCCTATGTGACCTTAGGCAAGTTGCTTTCCTTCCCTGGATCTCAGTTTTCCCATCTATAAAATGGGAAGAAAGCTAGGTTAAGGTTCTTTCCAGCCAAACAGCTATTTTTTTTTTAAGGTTTCACCTCCAACGCAGATCTGACATTCTGTGTTTTCAGATCCCTTCCAGCTTCTAAGATTTCTTCCAGCTCTAACATTCTATGTTTTAAGATCGTTTCCCATCTGTGTTTTATGTTATAGGACCCCTTCCAGCTGTCATTCTATGATCCATCAGAAAGCTCCTTTTAGATCTGCTGTTTTCATCCCATATTTAAGGATCCTTTCTAGCTCTACCACTATATGTTCTATCTATGGTCTCAGGTCCCTTCTGGAGCTGACATGGTGTATTTTATGGTTGAAAATACTTGGAAAGTCACACCAATGAAATGGAGTTTGTCAAAACTGTCCCACTAGGTCGAATTCCTAGTTCTGGCCAGTAGGGAGCATCAGTACCCATGAGGTTGGATTAAAGTTGCATGAGCCCGAGAACAGCTCCTCAAGCAGCTATGAACATTTAGAAATTTGGAAGTGATTGATGGAGTCAGCCAGGTTTTGGAGTTGGAGCCAGTGACAAATACTAATAATGACAGCTCCCATTTTTCTAATGGTTTATAGCTTACACAAGATTGTCTTCACTACAACCCTGAAGGGTAGGAAACATAAATAGGGTCATCACCATTTGACCATTGAAGAAATTGAGGTTCCAAGAGGAAACCCCTGATTCATCCGGGGTCACAAAAGTAGTCATCCAGGATTCAGATTCAGTTCTTCTGGCTACCAGTACCCTGTTCTTCCTGGACCATTGGGGGATTAACATCCCCATTTCAAAGAAGTAGGAACTAAAGCTGACACAGATGAACTGGTTTGTGCCATGGACAAGAAGAGAAAGGGGGCAAAACTAAGGCTCATCACTAGATCTCCTGCCTTCTAGGTCCATGCTGCATTTTGTATCAACTATGAGAATATCATAGGGATTCAGAAACCTGGGAGCTCAGTGCAAAGGCTGATTACTTAAAAGAAGGTACAAAAAGGGATTCTTTCAGAAATAGGGCAAGCAAAAGAGCCTGCTCCTCCTCTGTGGCTCTGCTGACTTTGAAATAAGAACCCCAAAATGAGGAAATAGAAGCTCTAACCTTATCTTAGCCATCCTGTCAGACCCATCAGGATTTCGTTTTCTTTCTCTGATAGATTATAGAATAAGGGAAGGAAGGTGGAGGCTGAGCCTGGCACTCTCTCCTTTATCTGGGCTAACTTCCAGCTATGTTCAGTACTCAACTTGGTACTAGGCAGCATGCCATGCTGATATTTGAGGGAGCCCCCATAATGCCAAGTATTAGGGGACCTGGTGGGCGGAATAAGGAAGGTGATAGCCCCATTGTCCTCTGCCTCAGTCAGGTCACAGCTAGGATACTATGTCCAATTGTGGGTGTCATATTTTAAATATGACATCATCAAGCTGGAGCAGAGCAAACATTATATCATATATTGAAGAATTCTTGTCCTACTGAATAGTGGCAGCCCTCAATACACCTGGTCTTCAGGGGACTGCGACACTCCAGACATCTGCTAGAGCCCTCTCCCAAATAAAGGCAATGCGGTTAATATGCTCTTTCTCTTAACTTTAATTTTTTTTCTAAGTAACATTTATTTTCTCTCTTCCTTCTCCCATTGGATGATTAAAAGAAAAGAAAAGGCAAACCCTCATGGACAAATACACAGTCAAGAAAAACAAATTCCCACATTGGCCATATGCAAAAATGTGTTTCATTCTGCTCCCTGAGTCTATCTGACCTTTCCATAATCAGGTGGGTAGCAGGCTTTATCTTCAGTCCTCTATAATCTCAGTGGGTCACCGAATTTATTAGATGGGATGTCCTTTAAAGTTGCTGGGTTTTAAATTTTTATTGTCATGTATAAATTTTCCTCCTAGTTCTATTCACTTCACTCTGTATCATTTATATAAATTTTCCTAGGATTTCCTGAAATCTCTCCCTTCATTTCTTCTGCCACACTACCATTATAGAGGCATTTCCCAATCAATGGGAATCCCCTTAATTTCTAGTTTTTGCCATTTACAAAAAGAATATGGGCTTTTTCCTTTTTCCTTGTATACCTTTGAGATACAAGCCTAATAATGGTGTCCCTGGGTCAAGGGATATGCATGGTTCAGTAACTTCTGAGGCATAGTTCTTAATGTTAAGAGGTGGGGCTCAAACCCAGTTCTTCCCAATCCCTGAGGACCAGCTCCAATGCTTTCTCTTCCAAGCACCACTGTTTCTCAATATTATCACAGGCTGCATTAAATATGGAAAGTTATATGGCCCTATGGTCCTCTGTATTGATTGAATATTGAGTCGAGGTTGAATAGTAGGTCCATTTCTGGGTGTCACATTTTGAGATGTTGACAAACTGGAAGACAGCAAGCAGAGAAGTCAAGGGTCCTAGAGACCAGGTTCTGTGAAGATCAATTGAAGGAAATGGGCCTGGAGAAGAGAAACTTGGGTGAGGATAGATAAAAGGAGAGGAAAAGACATGGCAGTGGTCTCCAAGTGTTTGAGAGGCTGACTTGGAAAGTAGTACTTGCTCAGCCTAGACTCTGAGGGGAGAACTGGGAACAGTAGGTAGAAATTACAAAGAGGCATATGTCCTCTCTATATTAGAAAATTTCTAACAGTTAGGGATGTCCAACAAAGGAAAAGGCTGCCTAGGGGAGCCAATGGGATGCTTCCGCCCTAGAGGTTTTTAAGGGGCAGCAAGATGGCTAGATAAGTCCTTGCCAATGAAATTAGAGATATCACTCCTGTTCAGGTCCAGGTTGAAATGGATGGCCACTGAGATTATCAATTAAATTCAAAATTTATTAATCACCTACTAGACTTACCAAGTGCTGGGGATACAAAGACAAAAAGGAAGCCATCCTTGTCCTTAAGTAATTATGCTTGGTAAATATTCAATGTAATCTGATTATATTTTACAATGCATTAAGCACATGGGTGGTTATCATCATTAGGAGACCTAATGTGAAGTTCACCACTTTCTTTTTAAATTTTTTAATCCTTACCTTCCATCCTGAATCAATACTAAGTATCAGTTCCAACGCAGAAGAGCAGTAAGGGCTAGGTAATTGTAGTTAAGTGACTTGCCCAGGGTCTCAAAGCTAGGAAGTGTCTAAAGTCAAATTTGAATCCTGGACCTCTAGGTCTGGTTCTTTATCCACTGAGCCACCTAGCTGCCTCAAGCTCACTACTTTCTAAAGAAAAACATTCTACTATTACATACTGCTGATCAATATACTGTAAGCTCCTTGATGTCAGGAACTATATATAATCCTTTTAAAAATGTTTGATCTTTGTATCCCTAGCAAAATAAGCAGCTAAGTAGTTCAGTGGAGAGAGTGCTAGGATTGGCATCAAGTTCAAACTCAGCTCCAAACACTTGCTAACTCTGGCAGAGTCATCTAACCTCTGTTCCCTTAATCCACTAGAGAAGGAAATGGCAAGCCATCCCAGTATCTTTATCAAGAAAAACCCATGGATGGTATTGGCATGCTCAGGAAGAGTTAGATACAAATGAACAACAACAAATCCCTACAAATAGCAAAGTGCTTTGCTTATAGTAAGGGCTTAAGTAAGAGTTTATTTGTTCAATTGAATCAAATGAAGACATTTTTATTCATAGAGTGCCAATATCTTGTGTCATCCAATCATCTTAGATCTTCCCACTGGATTCAGGGCAAAAGCATTCCGTACTTCCATATGACAGCCCTTCAGGTGCTTTCAGACAGAGGTCGAGTTCCATAAGGCTTCTTTTTCAGCAGCTAAGCATCCCAGTTTCTTCCCTATTATCCTCTAGTCTAGTCTCTAGTTCCCTCCCCATCCTGGACACGCTCCAGCTTGTCAATGTCCTTTCTAAGATGCAAGCCCAGAACTGAAGAAAGACGATTTATAAACATTTGGTAAATAGGAATTAATGGGGCCAGGATGGATTTTAGACTAAATTGAACCATCATGTTTGCCAGCCCTAATGCAGAGGAACAATAGGTAAATTAGTCCTTCATTAAATAATCAGGGGGGAAATGCATAATCGGCAGCAAAGCTCTGAGAAAAATGATGGTTATTTTAAAAACCAGTGCTGTTTGCAAATTCGTGCAAAATTATTTGTTCATAGGCGGGTTTTATGGAACTATCAGCACATTATCTCAGCCGAGAGATTCCTGGCTGTGCATATTAACGAATGCATGGGCTTTAATTGGAAAGCGAATGGGCCAAATTGTAAATATCTTTTCAGTCATTTGTCTCAGAGTTGTCTTTCGGCAGCCTGGAGACAATTGGAAGCTGAGATTTTCCATCCCATCGGATGGATGAAGTGGACAGTATTGGAAATAGTCAGCCTACTGAGAATGGTCAATGTTGTTTCTTGGACCCAGGGTTGGTCCAATTGTCCATTAACATGTGAGCCAAATCTTATTTATACAAACAGAAATGTGGTAGAAATGGGTCTCTAAGTGGGTTTTAAGTGGCTATAGACCAGCAGGTGCTTGCAAAACTACAAATGAGGAAGAATCTTAGAAGAGTACTTCTCAAATGAATACTTTTAATGGTCTTTTTCCAACTGATCTGGCCATAAAGAGGAGGTAGATAATGACAATAGTTATTGAATGCAGGAGACCACAGAAATACCAGGACATCAGAAAGGGCCAAAATGACCACATCATCCCCAAACCACAGGACTAGAGTACCCAGACTGGAAACAAGAAAACCTGAGTTCAAATCTTGTCTGAGACACTTACTAGCTGTGTGATCCTGGCCAAGTCACTTAACCCTGTTTGCCTCAGTTTCCTCATCTATAAAATGAGCTGGAAAGGGACTACTCAGGATGTTTGTCAAGAAAACCCCAAGTAGGGTCACAAAAAGTTGGATATGACTAAAAAACAGCCCAACAACATATTCTAGGCAATCTACCAAACACTTTACAATGATTTCATTTGTCTTCACAACAACCCTGGGAGGTAGGAACTATTATTATCTGTAGTTTGTATTTGAGGAACTGATGCAAAATGAGATTAAGAGATTTGCCTAAGGGTCACCGATAATGTGTGTCTGAGACAGGATTTTAACTCAGAGCTTCTTTACTCCAGGACCAGCACTGTATCTACTGTGTCCCTTTCTTGTCTACGTAGAAGTCCACTTCATTGCCTCTGGAGATATAAAAATTAAAAGGAAACGGACCCTCTGCTCTAGGATTTTGCATAATCCACTAAATAAAAAATATGTTAAAAATACAGCAATGGACTGAGTGTATCTCACTCAAGATCCCATCTAAGTTCAAAGGGGTTCATTAATAGAGGTCTCACAAAGAAGAGGTTAATCAATCTATCATTAATTTACATTCATTAAGTGACTTCTATGGGGCTATGCTCTGGATATATAAAGAAAAAGCAGAAATAGTTTCCAAACTCAAGGAGTTTACATGATAATAGAAGAGACAGCACATTTATAAATTTTGTTGTTGTTATTCAGTCATTTGCAGCTGTGTATAATTATTTGTGACCCATTTAGGCTTATCTTGGCAAAGATACTGGGGTGGTTTGTCATTTTCTTCTCCAGCTCATTTAAGATGCAGAAATGAGGCCAAAAGGATTAAGTGACTTGCCCAGGGTCACACAGTCAGGAGGGATCTGAGGCTAGATTTGAAGATGAATCTTTCTAGCTCCAGGCTTAGCGTTCTATTCACTGTACCACCTAGCTGTCCCACATGTATAAATAGTCAATATCTATTAAGTGGTTGAAGAAGTACCATTTGAGTTAGTGGAGAGAATACCATTAGCTGTGGTGTGCATTTTTATGCATGTGTCTGTTTGTCTAGGTCCTGTTCTGAGTGAATTCAGGGTTTCCATCCTGTGAGTGCTGAAGAGTTAACAGAGTTGAAGCTAGAATACAAATCCTTATTTGATCAGATGTATCTGTATTGTGTATGCTAAGGTCCTCCTCTGATCCCTTCCAAGGGTATCTGTAGCATCAGGTACTCTCTAAATTTCTACTAGTGTCCTTTTGGAGTGGGTAAGAAGTGAAAGCTAAGGGTGGTACCTACCAATTGGCAAGTGGTTAGACAAATTATGGTTCAAAATTAAATGGGATGCCATTGTACCATAAGAAAGGATGGAGGGGAAACCTGGAAATACTTGTATGAACTAATCAGAAGGAAGCGAGCAGAACTAGAGAATAATGTATAGTATAGCATCAAGATGGCAAAAACAACTTTGAAAACTTTTATAAACCGACAAGGAATGAAGTAAGCTGAACCAGGAGAATAATTTATTCAGTAACAACTATACATTATTACAAATAATTTCATAGGACTTTAGAACTCTGATTAGAATGATCACCCATGGTTCTAGAAGACTGATAATAAAGCATGCCACTCTCTTCCTGACAGAAGAGGAAAGGACATACTTAGGGGCAAAATAAAACATGTTTTTAGACATGGCTAAATTTGTTTTGCTTAGTTATGCATATTTATATATAAGGGGTTTTTTTCTTTTTAATATGGAAAAGAAAACAAATTCTTGTTTGCTGAAAATTTAAATTAAAGTTTTAAAAAGATAATTCTGTTAGTGAAAAAACCCTCTACCTTACTAATTGAAGGATTCAGGGTATGGGTACGGGGTGGAATAGATATAGATAGATATCAATATAGACATAGACATAGACATAGATATAGACATCTATCTGTCATCCAACCACTAATTAGCCTGATAGGTGCTGAATCTCTTCACTCCACTCAGGTTGGCCACAGCCATAACAGCTCAGAAAGACTGACTCAGGAATCACATGGTCAAAGTCCTTAGTTCTCTTTACTGTTTTTTAAACCCTTACCTTCCATATTAGAATCAATACTGTAGTTCCAAGGTTCTAAAATGGAAGAGTGGTCAGGACTAGGCAATTTAGATTAAGTGACTTGCCCATAATCACCCTGAGCCACCTAGATGCCCCCAGTGCAGAGGAGGAAAAAAGAAAGCAAATGACTTGCTTAGGGTCAGATGGCTAGTCAGAAGCCTTACTCTGCCATCAGCAAACTCTCCTTTATCCTACATCTCTTCTTTTTCCACAGCTTTATTAATTGCCTTATGCTCCCAGAGATCTGACTCTTTTGAGAAGATGTTTTGTGTCTGGACCTATTTTCCAGTTCTGGTTGTTTCTTCTCCCCTCCACTCTAGCATATCCCTTGCTCCTAATTTCCACAGATAAATCCTTCCTCTACCCTTATTACTCAGGTACCCCTCTTCCTTGGAGGCTCAATGCCTCTTGCCTTTAAACTTGGGGTCATGTTTCTTCATTCAGATAATTTCTAAATTCATCTATTCAGTCCCAGTCTTCCCACTGAGCTCCAGTCCTACATCATCAACTGGGTTTCCTATTTGTCCCATCAATACTTGCTTATGTCTAGCATGCACAACCATTCGGTTGACCTGTAACTTTAATTCATGGTATTATATGACTTAACAGCCATTATGCATCACTGGAAGATGCTAATGTTAAAAAAGATAGAGTTTTGATTCAAGGAGAAGCTTAGGGTCATTAAAACATTTAGCAATTTACCAAAGGCAATCTATCTAGTCTGCTTTCCTCCTACTCAATTCTGAGTTCAAGTCATTGTTCATTTGCAGAATCTCTCCAAAATTCATATATTGATGATCCAGTTCTACAAGTTTTCCCTCTAACTATAAACCATAGTTGGAATGATGGACATTCCTTATCAACTTGATGTTTTCCATGTGGCTATTTGGAGTGAACCCTTGAGATATAGATTTCATTTGAAAGGTTCTGCAGGGTTAAAGGGCTTGAGATAATCTTCCTCCTGTCATCTGAAAATGAGTTTCTTGCTATAGGGAAATCATCTCCTATTTAGACAGTTAGATATCCTCCATGAGGGTGGTAAATATCTATGGCAGGCATGGGCCTTCCTATTTTATGCCTTATTTTATATTAATGCTCAGAGGGTTGTCAAGCAAGTTTTATCTATTGTTATACCATTCCAGATATATTCATGTATGATTTAACATATATATATATGCATATATATATATGGAAGGTACCTTGCTAAGGTATATTTTGTGCTACCAAATAGAATGCTTTTTTCCTTTTACTATCAACTAATAATAAGAACAGAGGGAATTGACCTTCCCTATTTGTTCTGGCCACTTGACTGATGGTAAAAATGTTGTCTACTGTAATTCTCTCTGTGGAGGCTTACAAGAGGAAATAAGTGATGATCGTGCAGGATAGAAAGACGTGGATCAAGAGAAGGGAATCTAGGTGCAGTGAGACCAATTAGGAGGCTACTACAACCAGTCCAAATGAGAGATGATGAGGACCTAAAACTAGGACGGCATGTGTGTGAATGGAGAGAAAAGATGCTAAAGATGCAAAATGTTGTGGAGCTAGACTTCTCAAGATGTAGAAAGTGATCTGCTTTGTGTTCTGTATTATTGAAGGGAGTACCCACATCAAGGAGAATGCAGATCCATGGAAGAATTAAAGCTTTGCTTATTCTCCAAGTTTAGGACCTTCTGAACCTCTTTTTCAACTGATCAACAAGCATTTACTAAGTAGCTAGTTTATGCCATGTATTGTGTTAGGAACTGAAGAGCAAAATGACATAAATGAAGCGATGCCTACTCCCAAGAAGCTTATATTTTAAGCATTCATGATCTATAGATGTGAGACCCTCATAAAATCTATAAGCCAGTGAACTCTCTCATTTTTTTTCATTCCTGAACCTATTTTCCCCAATCTATTATTTGCCATTCTCCCCTATATTCATCTCTTGACATTGAAGTTGCCAAGTATTAAGATATAAGCTAATTTCATGTGGAAGGACTCATTGATTTCTCTATCTTCTTATCTCCTGCAACACATGTTAAAGCATAATCTAGAATTCTCTTCATGGTGTATAATATGAGCATTACAATATGAGATGGCCAATTGTCCCATGAAATGATGGGTATACCCTTCTAGGTATACAATAAAACCAACTCCACCAATTTCTTTCTTTGCCTTTTCGAAAAGACTTCATGAGCCATCCTTCCATTTAGTGGCAACTTTGGGGGCTTCTGCTTTCATTTATACTAAGATGTTAAGATCAATATGATTTCTTTGCTCTAGTGATGTGCACATAAAATTGGACATTTCAAGTACCAGCTGCTAGGTTAATATTTGTTAATGTTCTAACAGCTATAATTCTTAATACTCTCTGATGTCCTTTCCAGAGCTCTGCCACCACCATTGCAGGAATGGAGGATCACACAGGACTATGGTCATTTTGTATTTTTTGTTTATGTATTTCATGAGTTGCCTCAGCCAAGGCCAGCCTAAAGGCAGCAATATTTTCTGTTCTTAGGCAAGCACATTCATGGCAAATAGACAAAGATCAATGCTAATATCACATATGGAGACTTTCCAGTATAATAGAACCTGACAGAAGCCCAAGTCTCTTCTGACTTTGACTTCACTAGCCATGTCCACACCATAATGCAGTATTGGAGTAGGACTTGACTGGTGTTAACTTAAACATCTAAAATTCAAAGGATCCAAAATGGAGCTTATTAGTTTCCTTTTTCCCCAAATACATTCCTCTAAATCTTTCCCATATCTGTGGTGGCACCACAATTGTCACAGTCATCCAAGCTCATGTAAAATCTCAAGGTTATCTTTTAGACTTCCCTCTTCTTTACTTCCCCACCCCATAACCTATCAATTTCTAGGATATTTTTTATTCTATTAACTCAATATCATTGACATCCACCAACTTCTTTCCACCCATATGATCATGAGCCCCTAGAAGTATTCAACACCTCCCACCTAGTTTCATGTAATGGGTTCCTCCTAATTGGTCTCCTTTCTTCCAGTCAGAGGCAAGCTATCCTCTACCAAGCTGCCAGAATAATTTTCATTAGATTGACCATTTTACTATCTTGCTCCAAAACTTCAGCAGATGCACATTATCTCATTATCATCATCATAATTAATAATAATAATAATAATAAAAAACATTAACTCAACCTGACCTTTAAGGCCCTCCAGGATCTGGATCCTAGTTAATGTTCCCACCTCCTATCCTGCTATCCATTTTCACAAACTCTATATCTAGGCTCCATTATATGACTAATCCTTTCCCAAACTCAATACTCCATCTGCTACTTTTGTGCCTTCACACAGATAATGTTTCTCAAACCATTCCATACAGTAAATATGAATTTCCACCTATTGTTTCAAGTTTTGGTTTCTTTAATATGCCAACCCTTTGTGCTTGAAGAAAATTATCATGTCACATTCCACCTCTCCAAGTCTTCTCTGCTCTAAATTAAATATCCCCAAGATCTTCCAACCACTCTTTATATAAAGTGGTCTCAAGGACCTTCACCATCTTGGCTGGAGCCCTTTGGAAGATGTCCAGATTGTCAATATCCTTCCTAAAATATGCTTCCATGAACTGAATATACTACTCCAGATGTGGTCTGATCATGAAAAATAAAGTGGAATGAACTGTCATCTCCATCCTTTGGACATGATTTCTCAAGGATTACAAACTAGGGTCTCATTAAATTGAGTAATAATTCTACTAATGAGCTATCAGACCTGAGGAGGTTGGAAATCCCAATATAAAACTTCAGAAGTTGTCATTATTTATTACTACCAGTGAAGTGCATTGTCTCATAGAATCATTGAAGGAATTTTCAAGGTAGAACTGTTGATTTATAATCAATAGTTTATGTTCAACCAAAACCCTTAGATTTTTTTTTCTATTGTACTGCTTTCAAGTAAAACCTCATCTAACTGGAGCTTGTCAAATTATTTTAACCCAAATGTAGAACTTTACATTTTTGCCCATTAGATTTTGTCTTATTTGACCCAACATTCTAGCTTATTGAGATATTTTTGTATGGTGTTTATATTGATTAATACACTAAATGTTCTATATTCACCCCCAGCATTATGTCATATGCAAATTTCATAAAGACATCATCTATGCATTCACTCAATGGTGGATAAAAATGAAAGAGAAAGGGGTCTTTGAATAAAGATACTCTGACAAGGTAAACCTCAAACTTAGTTTAATAAGAAGCAATTGTAGGGTTGTTATTTGTTGTTTTGTTTTTATTTTGCAAAAGAATTATGTAGTCAGACTCGAGGTTTTTCTGGCAATTGTTTTCAAAATGAAATGGAAATTCAAATCTGACCTCAGACACTTCCTAACTATGTGACCCTGGGCAAGTCATTTAAAGCCAATTGCCAAGCCCTTACTGCTCTTCTGTCTTAGAATTGATACTAAGCCAAAAGGTAAGGATTCTTTTTAATGAATTGGAGAATTTGTAACTCAAAACTTTTTAAATGAATGTTTAAAATTGCTGCAACATGTAAAAAGTGGGAAAATAAGATGTTATTTAAAATTGTTTAAGGAATTGGAAAAAGAGAAATAGGGAGAATGGACCTAGGTGGAAAATATTATAGTAATCCAGATGAGAGATGATTTGGATAGGAACCAGGATACTGACCATAATTATAAGAAGGAAGAGGAAATGATGGGTGTGAGTAGAATGGTAACTATTTGATCCTGGGGATTGGAAAGAAGAAAAATCAGTACTAAGCCTACTAGTCTAGGAGGCTGAAGAAATAAGGAATTTGGGGGAAATATACAAGTTTAAGGAGATCTCTAACAAGTTAATAATTAGATGATGGCAAGATTTCCACATGGTGGTGCCTAGTGTCTGGTTAAATATGTATTCTGAGCCTCTTTTTCCTTATTTGCAAAATAGAGATAATAATAATTATTATTTTCCCCCTTTCTTTGTATCTCTGAAGCTTAGCATAGTGTTGGGCACATAGTAGGTGCTAAAAAATACTTATTAACTTACTTATGCTTGAGACCCTACAATTTAACTTTGAACTCCTCCAGGTTTCATTATTTCTCAGAGTCCAGAGAAATGGGTTCACTTGGCTCATGTTTGAAACATGTGGAATGAGTCAATCAAGAAGCATTTATTGACTTCAAATAATTGCATAATATGTGACATTTACTGTGCTAAATTCTGGAATTGCAAAGACAGACAGAAACATTTCCTGCCTCACAAGAGGTTTAGAAAGTGTTTACCTTCCTTAAAGAACCAGTGATTCTAAGAGCATCCCAGACATGGAGAGCAGACCACAAAAAGGCATGGAAAAAAGAGGTGGAGTGATGCATGTGAGGAAAGACCAGGAGGACAGTATGAATGGCGAAAGGGATGAGTGGAAGGAAGTTTAAGAAAGTAGACAGGGTCCCCCTAAATTCTTTCATGTGTCCCCATATGTGTTGTTCCTACTCCTTTGTGGTTTTGGTTCCATGGAGCTGCTCTGATGGACACATCATAAAAAGCAGAATTCCTCCCTGGCTCTTCTCTTGTGTTCACATAAAATGATTGGGATTTTGTGGTAGAGCTGCAATTTCTCCTGGGGAAAAAAGGTCTTTTGTGGAAAGGTTGTTCATTCTATTAGTTGTGTTTAGCTACAATGTCCCCCAAATGATTGATGTGTATCACAAGTCTGACACAAGGTAACTATGCTTGCTTTTCTGGGAGAAGTATGGGCATACTTTAACAGGATGAGAGTTCACAAAATGCACTATTGGCAATATGGAGATACCCCAGGGCTTGGAAAACTAATTATTCAGGACAAGTTGGGAAGCAACGTTGTGGACTATTCTGATGTGGACAATAGCAGAGAGAGAAATCAATAGCACTATGATCTCGCTCTTCCTTTTCCTCTGGTCCAAGGGAGGTGACCCTGGGTTTTTGAAAGCAAAATCCAAGCGGTATCATGTCCTGCTGAGACAGAATGGCTTCAAGGATACTCACAGCAACAAAATGTATGCCCAACACCCAAAGACCAGACCTGTTAGGACAGACAGACTCCCTATCAAAGAGATAACCACTAGGACATAAACATGAAGACCATTTACTAAGACCAGGAGGGGCTAGGAGCCCCAAAGACGAAGGGTGGGTCTGCCTGGATTAAACCATTGGTCCTTGTGGTATTGAAGTATTGATCATAACAGTAATTGGTACTGGGCCTTCCCATTTTTGCTGCTCCCTTTGCCACCCGCCAAGTCTACATAGACCTTTAGTGTGTCGATTCCGCACGACTAACTAATTGATTGCTTCAGCTGGGGTTAATTAATTAATTAGTAGCAGGGCTGCATTAAAGATCGGGCGGCATTCAGAGCTTTCATTAATGGATGTGATCGTCAAGAGCTTTATTAGTACATAAAATGAGTGTTTAAAATCCACATGGCAACTAATATGCTCTTGAGGTTTTCATTAAACAAACCTATAAAATTACTTGCCTCATTATGTATTTGGGTTAGTCCCTTCGCATTGTACGGTATCTCCTCACCTTATTCCTTTGCCAGCTGGTTTTAAGTGCCTATTTGAAATCAATTTCTCTAATAATGGGTTTAATGAGCTCATCAATTAAGCCTGCCATAATGGAATGTAACTGTGTGGTTTCAGTTATCAGTTAAACTCTGGAACTAATTTCCTGGCTTCATCTATCAAAAATGATTGGCTAATATTGTTTAGCTCCTGCTGCAGGACGATAGGGAGACCCCGGGCCCTTCTCCCAGAGTGGCCGGAGGCCTGAGTGTCTCCTTGGGAGGGAACAGGAGGAGGGGAGAGGGGGAGGAAGTAAAGAAAGAACAATGAAGAGAAGGATCTGGGCCCTACCTGGCCCCCCAAGAGCCATGGGCCTGGGCAGCTGCAAAGGCATGGTAATTAGTAATAATGGATTACATTCTCCCACCTATTAGATAAGAGGGTTCCACATGGAGAATCCCATTACCAGTTTCTTACCCCCCTTCTCTCTCTCTCTCTCTCTCTCTCTCTCTCTCTCTCTCTCTCTCTCTCTCTCTCTCTCTCTCTCTCTCTCTCTCTCTCTCTCTCTTTCTATCTCTCTCTCTCTCTCTCTCTCTCTCTCTCTCTCTCTCTCTCTCTCTCTCTCTCTCTCTCTCTCTCCTTTCCCTGTCTATTACTCTTTCTCCTCTTTCCTTCCTTTTACTCTCTTCTATCTCTCTTTTCCTCATTTTTACCTCTCCTTTCTTTCTCTTTCCTTCTCTCTTGACTTTCTTTCTCTTTCCCCCCTGTCATTCTCTTTGTGTTCAACCTTATCTTTTTTCCCTCTAGTTTTCTACTTTCTTTATCCCTCTTTCTCTTTTATATTTCCCCTTCCTATCCTTTCTTTTCCTTTTCTCTTTTCCTCCCCAACCTTCTCTTTATCCTTAATTCTCTTCCAATCTCTATTCTTTTCACTCTTCTACCATGTCTCTTCCTTTCCTCTCATTCATATCTCTCTTCCCATCTCCTTTCCCGCCTTCCTCTCAATTCTTCTTTTTAAGCATCTCTCTCCCTGCTCTCTCTCTTTCTCTCTCTCTTCTCTCTCTCTGTCTCTCTCTCTCTCTCTCTGTCCTCTCTCTCTCTCTCTCACACACACACACACACACACACACACACACACACACACACACTTTTAACAATAGCAGAAAGCCAACTTGGATGAACAGAAATGTGGAAATACCAATGCTTTTGTCATAGTAGTTACTATAAATGGTGGTTGACCTGGCCAAAAACCAGACTTCCTGAAGAGACTGATCCATATACATTCCATTTTCCTCAGGAAATAAAAAGGAAAAGCCTGAGTCTAAAGCTACATCTGGCACCCAGCAGAGGATAGTGGCCCAGCCTTCTGGATCCCTGTGCATAGGAGAGAAAATCTGGGACTTCTTAGAACATTCTTTGATAGGAGGCAATGTGGGAAAAGATTAGAGGTCCTAGTTCTGGAGTCAAAGTACATGGATTCATAGCCCACCATTGATTTTTCCTACCGTTGAGACTATGAATAAGTCATTTAACTTCCCCCTGGTCCTCAGTTCCCTCATCTGCAAAATGAGGGGATTAATAAACTATATGTAATGTCCCTTTTTAGAATTTCCTTTTGGCACTATATCTATGACCACTTACAAGAGAATGACTTTAGATAGATAGATAGATAGATAGATAGATAGATAGATAGATAGATACTTATACTTTATATATATTTATATATACATGTGGATAGATGGGTATATATACATAATTAAATATATATTAAACAAAATAATAAATGAAAATGAAATTTTAAAATAAATCTATATTAAAGGTGGAATGAGAGTGTTAAGAGTTGTGATATGGGGGCCATGGCAATATGCTAAGTTTGGGCCAGTCTCCTGGAATTTGCAGTAAGTACAAACAATGTACATTGCTCTAAATCTTTAAGATCTATAAAGAGCTTTCTCCACAGTAGCCATATAGGGATGGAAAAGATCCCATTTCCAACCATGAGGCTTCTGTGGGGGAAAGCAAATGGTTACAACTTTTCCATAGGCTGATGAATGCTCTTGACTTATTTGCAAGGCTGATTAGCCAGCTTTGATTACCTGCTCCAATGGAAAGTAAAGTGACAGCATCAATGGGATGAAACAGTGGATAACCAAATTATCATTTCATTTTGTTTTTAGGATTTTACTCAGTGCAGATCTTTCCTGGAATGTTCAACTTATCCAATTAGGTCTTCAGTCAACATTTTTTTAAATTTTCATTGTTTAGAGGTATTGTGGAATGAAAAAAAGAGTTCAACATGGACTTAAGAGATAGAATCTTCCTATCCTGCCTCTGATACCTGATAGCTGTGTGGCATAGGGATCAGTTTTCCCATATGTAAAGTGGGGACAGAAATACATCTAATACTTATCTCCCAAGGTGGTTGTAAGAATTTAATGAGATTACACATGTAAAGTATCTCACAACACTTAAGAGTGTTACAGAAATATAGCCAGTGGGTGAACAAATGGGGACTTGGGCAATGAAATGAAAAATGGGCAGGAAATGAATCACAAAAATAAATAAGCAATAGCATATGGAAATGGAGAGAATCTTGAGCTGGAAGCCAAGAGACTCAGGCTCTTGTTCTGCAACTGCCATTGATTCATTATAGGAGCTTGGAGAAGCCCCTTCTTTCTTCTGAAGCCTTAGTTTCCTTTGTAAAAGGAAGGGATTGTAGTTAGTTATCTCTTAGAGCCCTGGCCTCTTATGGCTATATTTGTCTCATACACATTATTAAGAAAAGACTATAATAATATTTTTTTATTGTAGGAACAGCAAAGGACAGTTAGTGAAGTTTGTCCCTCCAGGAGCTGGTGTCTCCTTTCTGAGCCCCTGGGGAGTTTGTTTGTTTGTTTGTTTGTTTGTTTGTTTGTTTGTTTTACCAAGGATCAAGTAACCCTTCAAACATTTTTGTTCTCTTATCTTCCATACATACATGCTTTCAGACCCCTCTTGAAAACAGAGGTGTCAATAACTGAGAATGAGACAAGCCTAGAGGGTTTTTCGGGGAGTTTAAGGGCCAAAACTCTGATGGTAGGTGCAACTGGGTGGCTCAGTGGATAGAGAGGCAGGCTTAGAGATGAGAGGTCCAGGGTAAAAATCTGGCCTCAGACACTCCCTAGCTGTGTGACTCTGGGCAAGTCACCTACCCTCAATTTCCTAGCCCATACTGCTCTTCTGAACCAGTACTTAGTATTAGTTCTAAGAAAAAAAAGGTAAGGATTTTTTTTAAACTGCTGATAGCAAAATTCTAAGCATCAGCAGTCAAAATGGAGAAAGGAAATGTATATAAAAAGGAGTCTCCTTTCTCAACTTGAAATGTTCATTCATCAACAAGCATCTGAATAATGCTTAACTTTTATGAATCACTATATTATTTACAAGGCAATTCCCTCCCAACAGCTTTGTGGGGTTGGTAGTACAAGTCTTATCCCCTTTTAACAAATGAGGAGATTGAAATAGTCCTGTTTTGTGATAGCAGCCCTCAGCACAGTGCCTAGACCATAGGAAATGCTTAACAAATACTCATCAGCTATGATGAAATAAATGATTTTTCATTGAGAGATTAAGTAAGTGGAATAACCAGGATTAAGAGTGAAACCTAGGTCTTTATCTCATGACTTTCAGTATACAAAGGTAGGTAGCTAAGTGGAGTAGTGGATAAAAAGTCAAGCCTGGAGTTAGAAAGACTCATAATCCTGAGTTCAAGTCTAGCCTCAAATACTTACTAACTATATGACTCTTGGCAAGTCACTACCCTGTTTACCTCAGTTTCCTCTTCTGCAAAATGAGCTGGAGAAGGAAATGGTAAACCACCCCAGTATCTTTGAAAAACAAAACAAAACAAAACAAAAAAACCCTCGAATATGGTCACAAGGAGTTGGGTATAACTGAAAATGACTGAACAACAAAGTGTAAAGATCACAGAATCTAGATTCAGAACACCTGGTTTTGAATCCTGATTCTGTCACTTACTGGTTGTGTGACCTTATACACATGTTTCCCTTCCCTGAACTTCAGTTTCCCCATCTGTAAAATAGGGTGGGATTGGATTAGAACAATTTTAGTTTCCTTTCAGGTCTGAATCTATGATCCTATGATATCTAAGTTATTTCCATCTCTAAATCTTTTCTCTCTTGCTTCTATTAAGTATGATTTTTTTTGGAGGGAGGAAGACTTGAAGTGAATGTTTTGTTTTCATTTAGATAGACCCAATTCAATCATACCCAAATAGCTCTTCTAAATAGGACAAAATTATATACCTTTGGACAAATTAGAGCTTTATTGTTTTATGTTATTTGTATAAAGAATCAAGCTCATAGAATTTCAGAACTTTCCATAGAATATGTAGAAGAACTAGAGATGATCATAGAGGCCCTCGAGACTAATCCCTCCATTCTCTAAAGGGAAAAATAGACTTATAAGTGGGGAAGAGACTTGCCTAAGGTCATACAACCAGCTAATGGCAGAGTCAGATCTGGATTTGAATCCAGGTCTAGCAATAAGAATCCAATGGGTATGTGATGTTTTCTATCTGTATTCTTTCTGCAGAAGTGCAAGTACCAACACCTTCTTTCATCCTATGTGATTCTCCTCCATATCATTCCATAAATCTTCCATATAGGTTATCTTCACAACTTCCTGGATACCTCCTCTCTTGTGTTTTACTATTTAATAGCTACTATAACCTCCATCTGGCTGTCCATCTGTTGTCTGTCCCTTGTGCTCACTAAAATGACCAATTCTCCTCTTCTAGTCATTATTATGTCAGTAACTCAATAAACATTTAAGAAATGCCTACTATGTGCCAGTCATTGGAAACAGAAAACTTTTGTTGGAGGCATTCTTGCTTCTCCATCCATAAACCTTCCAATGGCTTTTGAGATCACAGTAACAAGAATGACAGCTCTTATTTTTTTAGGTTGGGCAGTTCATAGAGGGTCATTATTAGAATCTTGAGCTCAAGTTCATAATTTTTTTTTTACCCAGAGAAACTCATGAAGGCATGGAGTATGTCATATTGCATGTCAATAGAGAAAGCCCCTGAATCAAGACTATTTGGATCAAATTTATCGATAACATCTTTATCTCAATGCAACCTTAAAAGGCAGAAAGTGCAACTATTTCCTTTTTACAAAATCTGAAACTGAGGCTTAGAAAAAGAAAGTGCCTTGCTCAAGGTCATATGAATAGTAAATGCCAGAGCTGGGGCTTGAACTTAAGTCACCTAACTCCCAATTGAGGACTCCTTCCATTGCTATGTGCTGCTGAACAGGTGCTAAGTAATTGAATTTTTTAATGTTAAGTCTAATCAATTCGAATCCTTTACAGGTATACCCATGTTAAACAAGAAAATTGATTGAACTTAAGTTTTTGAAAAGGTTAAGCATAAATTTATTAGGATTGATTCTAATGGGAAATATTCTATTGCTTGCAAAATCATTTAGCTGTTAGCATCAATAGTTGGGGTAAGAGAGTACGACTGAAAAATTGGTTAAGCTTATTGGCTCATGTGTTATCCTTAATCAGAAAGTGCAAAGATGCTTTCTTTGGGGGAATTCAACATTTGTAATTCATCTGACTTTTCATGGACTTCCCATAAAATGCAATGGGTAGGCAAAAGGGGAAAGAATAGAAAACACCAAAATCCTGCAAATAATTTGATTCTATATCCATAGAATGGCACTATACTTATAGGAAGTGGTAAAGAATTGGTGATACATAAGTTATTAAAGCAGGAGGATGCATGGTGTAGCGAGATAAGCACTGGACTTGAAGTCAGGACATCAGAATTTCTTGTTAGCCAAATGAGCTTAGTTGTGTCCTTTCACCTTTCTTAGCCTCAGTTTCCTCCCCTATAAAACAAGACAAAAAAAATTAACATTCTCTACCTAACAATTTGATGTTTAAGGAATTTAGTTCCTAGCACATAGTAGGGGTTAAATAAATGTTTGTTGAAGAATAGATGCCCAATGAAGGGGGAATAGCTAAACAAACTGTTACGTGTATGTGAACAAATAGTATACATATGGAAAATAGAGAGTCATAGGAAGACTCTTATGAACTGATGTCAGGTAAAGTAAGCAGAACCAGGAAAAATCATATATGCTATATAAATAGAAAGAAAATTTTAAAATAAAAGCTGAATGCTATATAATTATAATAACCAATCTTCATTTCAAAGAAAACTAATGAAAATATACTACCATCTCCCCTTCCTTTTCTTTGCAAAGGTGGAAACCAATGGCCTTGAACACTGTTCATAATGCCAGACTTGATTGATGCAATGACTATGTAACTAGCTTTTCAGATGAACTGCCAAAAGCAAGGAGAAATAAGGAATGTGGCTGTGGGTTTCTGAGAGATATCATTTTAAAGAAATAATTTTTACCTCTCACCCTGAGTGGGAATGAAAGTCTGGAGTCCTAAGTCATATTTGCCCTCAGAAGTGTGAATGTTGGGGCATATTTTGCCCACATCAGGACTTTTTAGAGGAGTATTGCATCAGTGACCAGAAAGGTTGGCTCTTTGGCAGCAGCAGCCCATGTATTAAATGAGCAAGGAGCCAGAATGCACCTGGAACAGGACACGAGAGATAGGAGAGTTATGTTCTGAGGCATAATAGCCTAAGAGGTTTCAGGTAAAGCATGGAGAAATTATCTCCAAGGATGGAGGCTGCAACTGCCTCCACCTTCAGCAACCAGAATGAAGTGATGACTGCTGGGTTTCCATTTGGGAAAATAAGTACCTATAAAGTATGACATTCTTGCCTTTCTCTGATACACTCTGAGTGATCAGAGCAAAATCTGATTTCAAAGATTATTCTTTTACATTTCTAATTTCTGTTTAAATTTATCTTGCCAGATAGATGAAATCAATTAGACCTCTATTTATTCACCTGTGTGTTACCTTCTTTGTGAACAGTGTGTGATTATTGGTACACAGAGATCCAGGAAAGACCATGATGGGACCTGGTCTCTCAAAGTTCCAAGCTTTCCTTTGGCTGAAGACTGAGTTAAATTGAGGAGAGTCTTTTGGTTTTGGTCTATTAATTTAAAAAAACCTTCCCCCAAAGCAAAACTAAACTGGATCTGTAGTTTTCCTTCGTTTTCCTTGGTTCTGCTCACTTAATTCTGTATCAATTCATACCAGTCTTTCCAGGTTTCTCTTCCAGGTTTTCATCATTCCTTATGGTAAAATAGTATGTCATTGCATTCAAATATCATAATGTGTCCAGGCACTCCCCTGAGATCCTTCCTAACATCCACAGTTCATGTTCTATGTTGTAAAGTCACTTCCAGATCAGATATTTTAGAAATGATGTACTTAAGATGAATTTAGGGCCTTGAAAAAACTCTTTGATATGATCTGGCTATTTGGGACAGCATGTCCAGTGGAAGCTGCCCACTTATTATGTGCCCTCTCTAGAAATGCAGTACCTAAGTGTGGCTCTTTGCCCCCACATCCAAATCTAAGTCCTTTATACACTTCCTCACTAAAGAAGTCCTGGACCTTCATCCTGAGGGAATAATCAGTCCAGATCTTAGGACTGTGACAGAAGAAGATGGGAAGGAGACATCATGTTGTTGTCATGAGACGATGTTGCTCTAAAAGCTTTGCAGCTAATCATAAACAACTATATGAATGAGTGTTCCAAATAAAAAATTAGAAGAATATCAACATCAAAACAACTTTGAAATTTTATTCATTGCCCCAAAATTGTCAAAGATAACAAAATATGGAAATAGTGTTGGAGTAGGTGATGTAAAAAACTAAAAAAAAAAGTCGCAAAACAAAACAAAAATTTAAGTTTATTTTTTTAAGTTTTTTTGACTAAGATTTTGAAGCTAGGCCAGACACCAATGAGGATAATGAAGGACCCCTATAGAAGAAGATAGTGGAACTGATCCAATGACTGGAGAAGAGCAAGAAAAGAGGCAATAATAGAATCCATCTAAAATATGGTGATCCTATAAGAACCAGAGTCCCATGAATGTCATAATACTCTAATACAATATAAGCTCCTTAAGAAGCTTGTTTCATTTCTATATTCCCAGAGCATAGAACTATGTCTTTTCACATAGGAAGCACTAACTAACTGCTTTTTGAGTGAATGTATGATGATTTGGGGGAGACAGAATTGATGCAAACAGCACTTGTCAGTGAGGCTATCAAGAATGGATTGCATCAGAAGGTACTAAGATTCCCATCCCTGGGGAGCTTCAAGTAGTGGTGGAATGAGTATTTGTCTAAGATATCATAGAGGGACCTTCCGGTATAGTATTCTGAGATTCTGGGATTCTATTAATAGTGTGTTCTGGTGCTTTTAAATTAGGAAGGATTAACATGGGTAGATGGAGTATTTGCTCCAGTAAGATCACATCCAGTGGGACCATCCAAGTAGTCAACTTTGAGAATTAATTGGGATATCGGAAGAAAGGTATTTGGAATGGGGCAATCAAATTTTCTTCAGTATCCCTGCAATACATAGGACATTTCACCTAGAAGTCTAGAAAAGGCACCCTGAATTCTAGAATCTCTGAACAAGATGGGAGAAATAAAGCATATAGTCCCATCTCTATCTCAACAGAAATACATTCTACAACACATATGGTGGGGACTCATTCAGTATTTTAAGGGGAAAGTTGCCTTTTTTTTAAAAAACCTTTACTTTACGTCTTGGAATTAATACTGTGTATTGGTTCCAAGGCAGAAGAGTGGTAAGGGCTAGGCAATGGGGGTTAAGTGACTTGCCCAGGGTCACACAGCTGGGAAGTTTCTGAGGCCAGATTTGAACCTAGGATCTCCCATCTCTAAGCCTGGCACACTCAGTTCACTGAACTACCAGCTGCCCCAAAAAGATGCCTTTTTGAATCCGCACCTTTCACTTTTTTTTAATTGAATCATAATCTGCCTCTCTGAAACTTCCATTATTTCTAGATTTCTAGAGCCAAACCAAATAACTTTAATTCCATCTCCTTTTGACAGTCCTTCAACTACTTGAAGAACACTCTCATGCTTTCTACACTACAAGATAATCATTCTGAGGTTCTTCCTCCAATTCTCATAGCGGGACATACTCTGGCCTCCACTCTTCATTTTGTTTGCCCTATTCCAGTCAGGATCCCCATGTTGGTGCCCCTCCCAGAAAGTGGCAACCAGAACTGAACAAAACCCTCAAGACATAGTTTCCTCGGGGCTGGGGAATAGTAGGACTCTCATATATTGCCTCTAGTCATGTAGTCTAAGGTTGAAGGCTGATGTTCGTGCTAGAAATTAGTCATCATCCACCAGTTTCTAGTCATTTTAGCTGATCCTGGGGAAGGTGATGGGTTTTCAGTTCATTTTTCATCTGAATTCTTTTATGTGGCAGAAAAAACCCACCACCCAACATCGAAACAACCATCTTTGGCAAGTGTGTCTCTCCTTGAGAAACACATTCTCAGAAATGGTGCCAGCAGATATGGGAACAGAAGAGGGCTGATTCTGCAGCAGTATAGCAGCAGGACACTGCACTGGTGCCCAGGGAACATTACCCAAAATGCAGAACACACACACACCCCGGAAAGCCTCCATTATGGAATATCTCTAGGAGAATGGTGTAGAATGAAAGCGCATGGAAGAGTTGTAATCTGCACTGGTGGGTGTTTACACCAACAAGATCCCATCCAATGGATCCATTCAAGTAGCCAAGTAGGAGGCCCAAAAGGCACATTGTGAGAAAAGTGCTTAACAGACCTAGAAGCAATGTAGAATTGTGAATTATAATCAAACAATAATCATTTGAGTGCTTATAACACACCAATGGACTTGGCGTCAGGGGCATAAGGATTCTGACACTTCTAGTTGGGTGAATCTGGGCAAGTCATTTAATAGCCTCAGGTTACTCACCTGTAAAATGGGTATAAAAATAGCACTTGCCATGATGATCATACCTTCAGTAATCATAAGATTTAGAGCTGGAAAAGGGCTTTTACAAACAAGGAGACTAAAGCTAGAGGGATTAAGTAAATTGCCAGCGATGATACAGCTAGTGACAGTCCGGGGAGATAATATAGGTAAAGAAGGCTGCAAATCTTCCAATTTCGTCATTATTCCTGGCACTGGGAGTAGAAATAAGAATTACACAGTCCATAGTCTTAAGGAATTGCGTCCCTCTCCCATTCCTGGCCCACTCTTTTCATCGAGGCAAAATTCTCAATTTTGAGTCCGATGGTGTTTGGATCCGTCTATCTGTCTGCATTCCCTTTCCAGATCCTCTGGGCCACTCTATCTACCTGAGCACACAGAGGGACGTATATGTGTGCACTTTACGTGATTGGGGGGGGGGGGGAGGCGGGCGGGGCGGGGAGGCGGATGAGGACCCGAACAAAGTCTGCCGCAGGACGCCCAGTCTCGGGGTGGCTCTTTACACCATCTGAATCCTGGAACAATGGGCGCGGGCTTCCCGGGGCCGGGAAAGCTGAAACAGGTCAAGTATAATTTCTACAGCTTTTGTTTCCCGATCCCAGGGAGAGAGGGGGGAAAAATTGAGATAAAGAAGTGTTATTAAAATTGTGACATGCGGCTCGGGGAGTACGTTAAGGATAGAAGGGGCCGGGGCCGTCAGGAGAGAAATAATGAAATGCACAAATTCCTCGGACTGACAATTGGGAGACCGTGTAGCTGCTTAGCCTGTTGGTCCAGGGCTATTTGTCATAATCAGAGGCACTTTTCTCATTAGCAAAAAGCCATTACCAAGGGACTTTATCAGCAGCTGCGAGTTATCGCGGGGCACACAGCAATCCTTGCGTGCAGCCGTGGAGTGCACACGGGTCCGAGAGCTTTAATAAGCCGCCCACTCCCTCCCCGAGTTCCCAGTCAGGTGTCACTGCCCGTTCAGTGAGAGCCAGTCGAGTGTGAGGCCTCTTAGGCTCCTCCCTGTGGTTAGACTAGGGTCCACTCGGCTTCACTTCCTTCCTGTGCCCACTTTCCTCGTGGGCCCATGTCCAAGGTCAAGGCCAGCCCCTGAGCAGCCAGACAATGTAGTTTGATTCTTAAATTGGAAAGACACTTAGTCCTAGAACCAGGAGGACCTTAGAACGGAGGATATCAAAGCTGGAAAGGAACATTAGTAAGTATATGGAATGTTCTAGCTGGGGAGGGGGGGGTATCTTGGAACAGAGAATGCTAGAGATGAGAAGTACTTGGAACATAGAAATTCTGAGCTAGAAGGGATCTTAGAATAAAGAATGTCAGAGGTAGGAAGTATCTCAGATCATAGAATGTCAAAGCTGGAGGGGACTTTAGGCCATGGAATGTTCTAGCTGGGAAGAACCTTAAAACAAAAATGTTATAGCTTGCAGTGACCTCAGAACATAGACTATCAGAGTTAGAAGAGATTGGAACATGGATCATAGAATATCAGACAAGGAAGAAAACTAAGAATATGGAATGATAAAGTGGGGAGAAACCTTAAAACAGAGAATGTTAGTGCTATAAGAGAGTGGGAAATTGATCTTAGAATATCAGACCTAGAAGAAAACTGAGAATATGGAATGAAGGTTGCAGTTTGGGCACTCAGTCTCTAAAAGGTTCACCATCTCTTCCTTAGAATCTCAGACTTAGAAAGAAACTGAAAATATGCAATGATAAAGCTGGAGGGGGGACCTTAAAACAGAAAGTGTCTGTTAGAAGTTATTAGTTAACTAGTTAGAGTTAGAAGAGACTGGAACATAGACCTTAGAACATGAGACTAGAAGAAAACTGAGAATATGGAATGATAGAGCTGAGAGGTACTTTAAAGATCCTCTAGTTCAATCCCTTTATTTTACAATTGATGAAACAGACCCATAAAGATTGTACTCCTTGGCCAAAGGCATGCAAGTACCATATAGCACTTTCAGTCCTTTGATTCTAAATTTAGTGTTTGACTTAATTTTGCTTTTTCACCAAATGATCTTCTAATTCTAGAGATATTCATTAAGCCCTGAAGCTAGGAGCAGGGGATTGAAATATAGAACATGGGCTGTGTTTCTAGGAGCTAACAAATTATAATATTTGACCCTATGTAACATTATACACAGGACTTCAAGATAGACCTTTATTGATTACAGAGCCCCGATGTTCATGTCGAAATCATAATACCTCTCCTGTATCTGCATTACTTTCTTATATTTCAGGTGTTCTACATACATTCTCTCACATGATCCTCACTGCAGTCCTCAGAATAGAATGGAAGCACCCCAAGGATCATAGGGCTACAGCTAGAAGCAGACATCCAGGCAGTAAGCATTTATTAAGCACCTACTCTATGCCAACTATTGCAGTAAGCCTTGGGGATTTAAAGAGTGAAAGATAAAAACGAAACTCTAGTTCAATTCTTTCATTTAAAGATTGAGAAAAGCAAAGCCTGTAAAAGTTAAGTGACTTACCCAAGATCACACAGTAAGTAATAAGTGACAGGTGAAGGATTTGAACACCAGAAGTATACTTGTAAATGTTTAATAGCCTCCTCTCTGGGGGAAAAACACAGAGGACACACTTTTAAATTTAGTCTGCAATATGCCCATTTTCTCCATCACTTTCTTAAATCAACAAACAATAGCTCAAACCCTAATAGAATTTGCTGATTTCTGAGATATAAAGAATGGGTTCCAGTGATTTGAACTCAAACCTTCTGATTTCATAGTCAGTTCTCTTTCTATTCTTACTCACAGCTTTCCAGAGGAAGTACATTTTTCATTCTCTCTTTGCATTCCCAGAACTGAGCAGAAAGTCTATTACATGTAGGAATTTAGTAAATATGTGTTGTATTGAAGAATTATTTTTCCCATTTTCCCATTCTCTTCCCCTACTCCCCATCTCATCCAGAGGTTTTGTGATATCTGGTCTCAGGCACTTCCTACCTATGTGACCATAGGCAAGTCACTTAATCCCAATTGCCTAGCCCTTACTGCTTTTCTGCCCTAGAATCCATATTTAATATCTTACTGCTTTAAAAAAAAGTGTTAGTGTGGAGTGGTGGGAAGAGAGAATCATGTTAAGAATGGTTGGCCAGGGACAGTGGGTAACTCAGTGGATTGAGAGCCGGGTCCAGAGACAAGAGGTCCTGGGTTCCAATCTGGCCTCAGACACTTCCTAGCTGCACAATCCCGGACATTTGCTTAGCCCTTACCACTCTTCTGCCTTGGAACCAATACATAGTATTGATTCCAAGGTGGAAGATAAGGATTTAAAAAAAAAAGAATGCTTGGCGACCACATGTTCTTGGCACATCCATAAAGGTATTTGCCAAATCCTATCAATTTTCTCCCCCAATAACTCTTGTATCCCATCTCCTGCTCCTTTACTCTCAATGTAACTACCCTCATTCAAGCCCTTATCACCTCTCAATAAGAGTATTATAATAATATTCTTATTGGTCTCTTTGTTTCCTATCTAGATTTCACAGAGCTATCCAAAAAAATCTCTCCAATAAACAGGCTTAATGATAATATTGCTCAACAACTTTTAATGGTTCCCTATTGCTTATAAGATATAATACAAGTTCCTCAGCTTAGCATTTAAGACTTTCAGCAATTTGGTTCTGACCAGTGGTTACAGTCTTATTTTAGACCATTTCCCTTCATGATTTCTGTGCATCACCCAGATTAGTCTGTTAGCTATTTACTGGTTTCATCCTTTATTCTTATGATTCTGTATATTTGCACAGACTATCATCTGTTATTATAAAGGAACCTCAAATCATAAGGTGCCTTCTCTTCCCACTCTCCCCATGCTTAAAATGATCTCTCTCCTTCCTTAAATTTTCTCAAAGCACTATGTTTAAATCTCTCCTTTTCGATTATCATACTTTATTTGGTAATATATCCTTTCCACTTCCCCACCATGACACTGTAATCTCCTTGAAGGTAGGGGCCATTTCACTTTTTCTTCCCATGTCCCCAGTGCCCACCAGAAGTTCCTTCCCAGAGTAATAAATGTTTATTCAACTAAGTTGTAAGATTTTAAATAAAACTGCTTGAGGAAAATCACACCACCAGGTTGTTCAACCATTTCAGTTGTGTCTGACTCTTTATGATTCCATTTTGGGGTTTTCTTTGCAAAAATTCTTGAGTGGTTTGCCATTTCCTTCTTCACCTCATTTTACAGATGAGGAACAAAAGAAAACAGGGTTAAGTAACTTGCCCCAGGCTCACACAGCTAGGAAGTGTCTGAGACTTATTTTGAACTCATGAAGAAGATGAGTCTTCCTGATTCCATGACCAGTGCTCTATCCACTGTATCATCTATATGCCCCTAGAATAGATAGAATCATCAAATTACTGAGATGGAGGTTCTGCCATAGAAAAATGAGTCAATGTTGTCCCACTGCCATGATGGGAAATTCACAAGCTAACACTGAAAATCCTCAGCAACTGAGCCCCAGGGCTGGTCATTTGTCCTGAACGCTTTTCTCTGCTTTGATGGGACAGTTTATTCAGTGTGCTGTTTGCCACATCTGTATGTCTTGTTGGACTATGAGAACTGGGAAGATCTTTTCCCACAGCATTATTACCTTGCCTTCTTCTGCCTATTTGTCCAAGTCAGAAGAACTTTCTTGGAGCCTTCCTAATTAGGCTACAGTATCTATGCTTTAGGTCAGTAGGCAATCCCTCAGAAAATGAGCATTAGTTTGTATCTTCCATCAGTGGGAAGTAGAAGGAACCTAGAGACTTTGTTGTAAGCAGTCAGATTAGAAATTTTCATGGAAGAAACATAGCTCCCAGTTGACTGACTAAGCTGGCTCTTCTCTAAGAAATCTTCAATAAGGCTGACTTTACAGTAATGTTCCTTGTATATTCCATCTAGGAGAAAAATAAGAACCCTTCCAAGACCTCACAGCATTGGGGGATTCAGTTTCCAGAGTGGATTATGTGGGATCCAAGGCCAGGTGAGGGATGAATCAAAAAATCCGCTCATCCCAAGCCAGTAGATGAGAGGAGCAAATGCCTGGATTGCACTGGAAAGAGGAGCAAATGCCTGGATTGCACTAGAAAGAAGGGGAAACTATCCCATTTACAAACTGACTTGATGAAAATAAACTTCTGACCTTAGAGCAAATATCAAGCCACAAAATGACCATTAAAACAATTCCACAGTATTGAAAGTGAGTTCACCATCAACGAAGCTGTGCTACTCAGACCATTCTGTGGCCCATTCTATTTCATAATAGCAGTGGTCTCCCACAGAACATAAGCATCATCATTATGGTTTCTATAGTAAGGGTCTATTTAGAGTATCTCAAGGTCCAGCAGGTGGAAGTTGGGATGAATAACTTCTGGATAGAGCTCCATAGCTTCAGCCAACTTCCTTCCCAGAGCCCCTGAGACTCTTCCATCCTAAACTAACAATCCAGCACAAAGCGGTCCACTGTGAGACAAGCACACCTGTTTCCCATGAGGCAAAATGCTAATGGGAGATGGGAGCTACCCAAAGTTCAAGTTTCTTATGAGGATGAAATGGAGCAGCATTAACTCCAAACACCAGAACTCAAAAGAAGGGTGCTGGGGGTAGGAGGCAGCTAGATGACTCGGTGGATTGAGAGCCAGCCCTGGTGACAGGAGGTCCTGGGTTTAAATGTGGCCTTACATATTTCCTAGCTGTGTGACTCTGGAGAAGTCACTTAACCCCCATTGCCTAGCCCTTACTGCTCTTCTGCCTTGGAACCAATACTTTGAATTGATTCTAAGAGGGAAGATAAGGGTTTAAAAATACACAAATACATACATATGCAGGTCAGTGATAGCCATTGGTAACACTTTTGAACTCTTTTAGATGGGTCAGATGGGTCAGAAATCACAGCACCCTGACACCCAATGTGTGAGTGTGAACTGGGGCCAAAGATACTCTTGAGGAGGCCATAGCATAACTGTCACTCATCAACTGTTTCCCTCTTCTGTCTGGATGTTCTCAATACCTGCTACAATACTGCTTCCATTTTCCCTCCACTGGTTTTCATGCAGGAATTCCCCACCATTCTTTCCTCACACCCCAATTCTGGTTTGCAAATTTCTTGATACACAATATTATTTCACTTTTGTTTTTAATCCAATCTATACTTTTTAAATAAGGCTCAGCCTTTCATTTCCACATTCTAATTATCACCTCTATACAAAATACTCCCAAATCCATATATCAGCCCTGATCTCATTTATGAGCTTTAGAACCACTTTTCCAACTGTCTAGTGCCGTGATGACAAACCTATGACATATGTGTCAGCACTGACACATGTAGCCATTTTCGATGACATGCAGCCACATATGGGCTCAACATGCCTCAGGGCCCAGGAGTTGCCTGGGGAGCTGCACACACCTGCAGCCATGGCCATGACCCAGCCTGGCAGGGAGGGGGGGCCCTGCTTCACTCACTGGCCAGGCAGCTGGGGTGTATGAGGCTCCTGTGGGGGTGGGGAGAAGGAGCTTAGCACAGAAGGAATGCTCACAGGCAGTGTGGTGGGCAACAACTGCTGCTCTCATATAGCCCTCCCCCCATCATGGCTAGGGAGGGGCAGGGCAGGGCAGGGCTGGACCAGTGGAAGACTGGGCGGGATTCTGGCCCACATGCAATTGAGGAGTGCCTGGAACCAATGACCAGACACTTTTAGCACCCTGAAAAATATAGCAATTGCTTCACTCACAATTTTTCCCTCTATGAACTTTTGTGAGACCTTATTCTCAGCATTAAATGATATCAAAACCAATAAAAGAAACAGACTGACAGATGAAGTTAGTAGCACTTGCTTGGGCTTGAAGTGTACAAAATACCAATCTTCAATTGAAGATTTAGCCAATGAAATTCAGCAACAAAAAAGTCACTAATAGGCATGTTAGTTAAAGAATCCCTCCTTCACTTATCTTAGTTCACAGCACCCCACACAAGTTAATAATATCAAGACCAACAAAAGAAACCAACTGACAGATGAACAAAGAAATCACTAAGCAGGTAAGTTGAAAAATTAGTTTTTGGTTTATTAAATACAGTTATATATTACAATTATACATTTTTGTTATTTAAACTATAAATATCATGAAATTATGTTTTTTTTTTCTCAAAGTGACATACCACCTGAGTTATGCTCGGTTTTTTTTGGCGAATTTTGACACACCATGCTCAAAAGGTTGCCCATCACTGGTCTAGTGGATATCTTCAATGTCCCACATGAACTTCAAACTCAACATACCAACAAATAAACTCACCACCTTACCTTTAGCATCTCCAAACCTGTTCCTCCACCCCACTTCTATATTTTCTGTTGTTGGAAACACCATGCTTTCCAACAGAATGAGATGTTACTCTCATGCTGAAAAACCTTCAGTATTTCCATTGCCTATAAGAAAAACATGCAAATTCTTCAGCTTGGCATTCAAGGCTTTCCACAATCTTGTTCAAAACTACTTTTCCAGACTTATTTCACATCGTGAACTTTTAATCACTCTAAGTTCTGGCTGTACCACCATTTGCCTTCTGCCTTCTCTTACCTCCATGAACTCTCATAGGACACATCTTCCCATTCCTCCACATGTCTACCTGTTATCTTTCTTTTTTAAAACCAGATCAAGTACCTTTCCTAATCTCCTTCCCTAAAAGTGTTCTCTTCCTTAAATTATTCTAGAATACTTTGTCTGAGGCTTTCCTTTGCCCCTATTATAGTCCACATTCTGGGATACTGTAGCTTTCTATGTAATATACTATGGAATAAATATTTTTATATATGTATGTATGTCATCATGGATCAATAGATCAATAGATCAATAGATCAAGGAGCTTGGTCTATTAGGATGTATATCCATCCTAATAGACCAAGCTCCTTGAGGGTAGAGTATGTACCATTTTCATCTTCATATTCCTAGGGCTGAGCAGAGGGACCCATGTTCAGTGGATGCTAAATAAAGGCTTATTAAGTTGTTGACTTGACTTAACTAGGATTGTATGGAATAAATCAGAGACCAATTGAGATTCACATGCCTTGGCTTCCTTGGCTGCTTTGGGGTGGTCTCAGGGGGCTCTTGTGATTTGTTCCTTTCAGTACCACATATATAGGGCTCCAGTCTACTCTTTCACTCATTGATTGTAGGGTACCAAATAAGCTATTTAATTTCTCTGCACTATAATTTCCTCATCTGTAAGATGGGGATGGGAGGGATAGACTCTAAGAACTCAAATGTCCTGCTTTGATAGTTTATACATCTCTTTCTGAGTCTATGGGTGTGGATTCCCTCCAGTTATGTCTCTTCTTATCACACTACAAGCCTGCTAAAATGAACCTTTCATTTCTCACATGAAACTCCACTTTGCCCGGCTTCTCCACCATAATAGCAGTAACAAGAAGAAGCATTTATAAAGCACTTTAAGTTTTGCCTTCTTAAATTCCCTTATTTCCACCAAAGCAAGAGACTATCACAGATGCACCTATATTACCTCATATATTTGGGAGTATATGTGTATATTGGGGATAGTTGTTTTCAGTGGTGTCTGACTCTTCATGACCCTCTTTGGCATTTTTTGGCAAGGATATTGGAGTGGCATTCCATTTCCTTCTCTAGCTCATTTCACAAATGAGGAACCTGAGGCAAACAGGCTTAAGTGACTTACCCAGGGTCTGAGGCCATATTTGAGCTCAAGTCTCTGTGACTCCAGGCTCCGTACTCTCCCACTATACTAAATGAGGGAACTGGACTAATGTTCATTCTGCTTGTATACTCGGATTTTACAAGTGGAATAACTGAGACCCATATAAAGGTTCAGTCACCTACTTTGACATTCTAGAATCTGAGGGCCCACTCAGCTCTCCATCTTGTCATCATGGATCAATAGATCAGTTGCTCATATAACATTCTAACAATAACAGTAGTAGTAAAAAGGGTTGATATCTACAAAACACTTGAAAGGTTCTTGAGATACACTCATACTCCATTAGACTGTAGGCTTCTTGAGGGCAAAGACTGTCTTTTGCTTTTCTGGGTATCCCCAGTGCTTGGCTGACAGGTCAAATGACACTAAATTGTTTGATTGTTGCTATGAAATAGGTACTGCAAGGATTTTTTTGGGGGGACTAGCCAAGTGATTTTATGGGTATTAAAACTCCCTCTACTAGTTTCCAGGAATACTTAAGAACTTAAGTGATTTGCCCAGGATTGCACAGTCACAAGTTTTAGAGGCATTTGAACCCAGGTCTCCCTGTCTCCAAGGCCAACTTGCTATCTATCCATTATGCTTCCCTGCCTCTCATTTACTACAAGTGTTGCCATTCTCTTGTTGCAGATGAAGAAACTGAGACTTAGAAAGTTGAAGTGAAGGACTTCTAGGTGGCTCAGTGAATAGAAAGCCAGACCTAGAAACAGAGGTCCTGAATTCAAATTTGGACTAAGACACTTCTTAACTGGATAATCCTGGGCAAATCACATAACCCTAATTGCCTAGCCCTTACCACTTTTTTGCCTTGGAACTGATATTTAGTCTCAATTTGAAAACAGAAGGGAGAGAAAAGAAGATACAAAAGAAGAGGAGAGGAGAGAAGAGAATAGAAGAAAGAGGAGGGGAGGGAATGAGTGGGGAGAGGGGAGAGGAGAGAAAAGAAGAGAAGGGAAGAGAAGGAAAGGGAAGGGAAGGGAAGGGAAGGGAAGGGAAGGGAAGGGAAGGGAAGGGAAGGGAAGGGAAGGGAAGGGAAGGGAAGGGAAGGGAAGGGAAGGGAAGGGAAGGGAAGGGAAGGGAAGAGGAGGAGAGGGGAGGGGAGAAACATGGAATGACCTTCTCAGGGTCAAATGGTCTATAAGATTTGAAGCCAGGTCTCTTCTAACTACAAATCCAGCATTTATTTCATTGTAATATGCTTCCTCTGTTGTGAGACTCAAGGGAAATCATTTAAGTAAAGCAGTTTGTAAACTTATGTACTATGTAAATGTGAGCTACAGAAAACAGAGAGAAATGCCCTGAAACCCTCTGAAAGCAGGAAAGTCCCACATGAGCCTGAACTGGGGCACCATTGAGTAAAGATTTAGCTTCTCTTTCCCCCTTACTAGAAAGGTTTGTGATTCTAGGTCATGAAACTCTCCCTAGCCCTTAATAACCTAATTGAAGCAAGGGCTAATATGGCATCATGAGAGTAAAAGGATGGCCCTGAGGCCATGAAAAGGGCTCTAGACCAGGAATCAGGAGATTTGCAATTACGTCCAAACTCTGCCATTTAGTTGTAGTGTGACCTTGGGTAAGTCACTTTCCCCTTTGGAAGCCTTCTATAAAATGCAAGAGTTGGAGTTAAACTTCTCCAAGGTCTCTTCCCCACTTGAAATCCAGCAAACTATGAACTCCAGTTCACTTTTCTCTTAGAAGAACCTTAGTTTCTTGACTTAAAAGATAGAGATCATTCTTGTCCTGTCTACCTTCTAGTGTTGTTCTAAAGATGCAATGAGACAATGAACATGAAAGGCCTTTTCAAGCCTTAAAGCATTGACCCCACACATAGCAGGAGATAATAACATCATACTAATAGTTATCATTATTATAAACAAATCACTCTCTTGAGAAAATCCTAGAAGTGATTCCCCAGCAGTGACAGGGTTAAGAGTTAAGATTGTGTTCTCTCTCTCCCTTTTTTTTTCCTCCCTTTTGAAATGGCTCCCTGGTTCCAGAATGACTCTCTGCTTCCCCTCTTAATCTGTATTTTACGAGTGAGAAGCTTTGCATTATGCAAATCGTTAGATAGGAACAGGTGACATTTCAGCAAAGAGCGGTTGCAGCAGTGGGCCAGGCTGGGCCTGGGCGGCTGATTTATACATTAGTATTTGTCACAAGGATTGTAAGGGCTTCCGGCTGCAGCCTGCAATTGGCTTTTTACTCCTTAAGGTGGAAGCTTTGGCAAAACATTTCTAAGGATCTGACTGAGGATTGCTTAGGTCTGTCTGTCCAAGACATGGGTAAGACTTGTTCTGAGTTGTCTATGCTAAACATCACATTTACTTTTCCATTGACTACACGCTCATCAAATCCAAATTGTAGAATCTTAGCATTAATGAATCTTAGAAGCATAGTATCTTTGAGCTTCTAGAATAATGGGACCTACAGTTGTAAGATATCTTTAGAGGTCATCTAATCCACCCCTGTATTATTATAGAGGAGGGAACTGAAACCCAGAGAGGGAACCAGATTTACCTAAATTCATTCTGGGAGTGGGAAACAAGGCTGGGGTTTAAATAAAGGACTTCAGTTCCTATGACAACATCTTTCCTCCAAAAACCTGGGAGTCACAATATTTTAGAGTGAAGAAGGGCCTTAGAGATTTTCTGATCTATGGATTCTTAACCTTTGGCAGTCTGATAAAGCCTGTAGATTCCCCAAGATAATGGTTATTTGTTTTTACATTTATAACCAAAATAAATACTAAATCTCAGTTAGAAGCTAGTGAAAATAAAGATGAAATTTTCCCCTTCCAGGTTAATAGACCCCATAAACTCTAACTATTAGGGGATGCTATGTGGATACTAGGCTAAGATGATTTCGTCTAGTCTAACTTTCAACCCAAGGCAGGAATCTCCTCCACATCATTCTTGAAGGGTGATCATTGGATGACTTTTTGGTCACTTCCAGTGGGGATGAGTTCCCTATTATCATGAAGTGGAAAACGTGTTCGATTTGGAGTCACTGAACCTGATTTCAGGCTGTATGGCCTTAGACTAGTCATTGAAATTCTGAGTCCCTGTAAAATGAAGTGGTTGGGTTGCATGACCTCTCAGATCCTTTCTAGCATTAAAGTTATGCTCTCTTCCCATCCTCCAATTAATGATTTCATTGTTCTGCTGCTTTCCTTGTGAGAAAGGCTTTATTTATATAGTAAACCAAAATCCTTTATAGCCTCCTTTTCCCCCACCACCACCCAGTGCACTGAGAGTTGCCCTTTGGAACCAAGGAGGACAAATGCAATCCCTCTTCTCCATGGCAGTCCTTCCAAGACTGAAAGATAATGATACCATTTTCTCCCAAGCCTTCTCTTTCTACAAGCAGAACAAAGCCCCACATGTAAATCAACTGATTTTCCCCAAGCCAAGGCTAAAATTTGGAGCAAACACTTTTGTGCTAGTAATTAGTCCTGCTAAAGAATAGTGCACCAGTCTCCTATTTCCATTGGTGGCTGTTTGAAGGCAATGAAAGAGAAGAGATGCCTGGAGCAGCACAAACACCAAACATATCCCTTTAATTTTCTAGTGACTTAATACATTTCATTGCTTTCTCTTTGAATCCCCTCAGCCACCCCCTGATTGGAATTGGAAACAGAAGAGACTGCCATGAATCCTCTGTGCCTTCCTTGGGCATCAAACACTTGTAGTTCCCAACAGCCTACTTGGGACTCTGACTTCAGGATGCCTAAGCAGGTTTGCTTGGAGAGATACTGCATTTCAGAGCTGTCAGGGAGCCTTTGGCAAGGGGCTAGTTCTCTGGAAATTATTGAGCCCAAATTTGCCAAATGCAGATTGACTGCACAACTTTATTGAAGTCTTTAGTGGCAATTCCAACCATTATTCCTCCTATGGACAGTTTTGCAGTGAAGTAAAATGGGGCTGCAGGGAGAAAGATGGGCAGACTGGCTCTAGGACTCAATGAGTAAGACTTAAAAGAATCATAGACCTTTAGAATGTGAAAGCTAAGACTTACAGACCACCTAATCTGATCTCCTCATCTAACTGAAGAAAAAACCTGAGTCTCAAGAAAAGACTTATCCAATATCATGGCTCTAATAAGTGGTACAGAGAAAATTCAAACCTCCTCTGGTCCTCTGACTCCAGAGGCAGTACTCTTCCCTATACTACACTTCTCTCATTCAAGTCTTAGTGTCCACATTCACTCAGGTCTAATCATTTAGGCTGAACCAAACAGTCACACCGTCCCCTTAGAAGGTCACTTATTGGCTATTAACTAGTAATTAGTTAAGGTGCATAACTTCTTCCATTAAAACTAGGGCTTAATTTGTGTACTCAGACATGAAACAAGCCTGTTCCTTGAATAGCCTAAACTATAGTTTCATTTTCACCAGCTTCTTTTTATCCACATATCAGTTTCCTTCTTTATCATGTGATTGGTGGTAACAGCTATAAAAAGGTATAGTTAAATGCAGAGTCAGAGAACACTGGGTTTAAACTCAGTATTGTTATATGACCTCAGCTAGTTATTTCCCTTCTCTGAAACTCAGTTTCTTCTTCTATCAAATGGGGATAGTAACGTAGGTCTGGTCTTCTTCCTTCCAAGGACAGTTGTGAGAATCACATAAGATAACAAATATGAATTGCTTTGGCATGCATAGAACATTGAACAAACATTTATTGCTTCACTGGCATGAAGACAGAAATACTAGTAAAAGCATAAGACCTGTCATCCTAAGGGAAGAGTAGAAAAATAAGTGGAAATGGTTAGTACTTTTCCCATCTGTAAAAAGGGGAGAATAATCTTTGCCTTGCACATTTCATAGGGAATTCAATGAAGTCATGGGCTTGAAAATGCTTTTGTATATTTTAAGTGCAATGCAAATATAAGAAATGATGATGGTGGTGATGACAATGAAGATGAAAATATTATGTGCAAGAGTGAAGTGAGAAATTGTTTTACCATGCAATATTCTCTCCTGATGTTCTCATTGTACTGATAACATGGTACACTGGAAAGGATGCTGAATAGGAGCCAAGAGACCTGGCTCTAAGTACTGGTTCTGCAAGTCCTTTTCCTGTTCTGAGATTCAGTTTAATTCCCAAGAAAAGAAGATTCAGTCAAGTGGAAAGATGATATCTTAAATTCCTTTCAACTCTGACATACTATGATGTTGTGAATCTAATGATTTCAAATTAGAAGACCTGGGTTGGAACCCCAATTCTGTTATTTGATAGTGATATAACGTTGGACAAGTCTCCTGACCTCTCTGAGCCTTGTTTTCTTTTGCAAAGTTTCTGTAAAATGGGGAGAATAATATTGTACTTAATACCTCACAAGGGTTATAGTAAGAAAAGTCTTTTGTAAAACTTAAAACTTTTTAGCAATAGGACTTGTTTTGTATCCTGAAGTTTTTTCTCAGGGGTCTCTGGCCAAAGAAGGAGCCCTCTGCTGGACAGGCTGCCTATAGGTTCAGCAATGTCGCTATCCATGGTTCTGATCACTTTCCTTTCTTAACAGTTTATGTCTCTGTATACTGGTCTTGTTCTAGAATGACAAGTTTCAACAAAATCAGTCTCCTGATTGATTCTGACACCAAAATTTCAAGTTGCCATGCACTGTTAGTTCTAATGGGAGAGTCATGGCCATAGACATTGCCTTGATCCATTTGTTTCCATGGGCCGCTGACCCTGGACACATAGATTGTTTGGGTCAGGGTTTCTGAAGCAGCAGATTCTAGCCCAAGGTTCCCCTTCAAAATCAAACCACTGGCTTCACAGCCAGGTCATGTTCAATATTCAGGGATTGTACCTAGGATCAGTGCTAGTCTTAGGATTTAGTGGAGTGGTTTGTTGTTCTTAAAGTATTGTTTGAGCCTCAGATCGAAATATTCCTCCCCCAACTTCTTAGTACCTAAAATTCCACCATTTATTTGAGGAAATTCTTTTTTATGAACACTGTTTCTTTATTGACACCCACTTCAGGAAGAGAAAAACTATTTAACCATTTTTTTCTCTTTTTGAGAGTCAGATAGTTAGAGTAGTAATAGTTCTAGTCAGTATTAAGAAATTTATATTCAAATTCTGGATCTGCCATTTACTAGCTATGTGACCTTGGACAAGTCATTTAATTGAGTCTGAGTTGATGCATTGTATAATGGAAAAAATACTTGCCTCCCCCTGCCTTCAGGGGCTCCTGGGTCAAAGGGGATTTGTAACTTTCAAGTGTGAGGGAAATGGGAGCTGTTGTTTTCAAACCACTGTCTTCACCTTGACTATATTTCCTCAGGTCCTATTAGAGGTAACCAAGATCTTGAGTTCTAGAGCCCTGGTATTAGCAATATTTAACCAGCTGCTATTCTGTCTTTTGAACTCATCACTTAAGAAAGCAACTTTTATAGAGAAAGAGTTCGCTGCCACTGCCCACAAAAAATTGTGACTCCACTTCCACTAATGACAGGTAAACCTAAGAACCATGAGAATAGCAACATACACGCACACAAACATATGCCTTGGCCCTTATTCAAGCATGCTCCTCCTAGTCATAATCCAGGAAAGAAGCTGTTGAGGGAATGCAATTGGCCACTCCCTCATCAAATGCTACATCCTCCACCTTCTTGTCAGCCAAAACTACTGAAATCTTGGAAAATAAAGTCATTATCATCAAAGTCCTTAACACTGTCAAATGGTTCAACATCAGAAAACTTTATGGTTTTAATTAATGAACATGACATCAAAGAGAAGATACATTATCATTTTTGCAGCTGTACCCCAAGGACCATGGAACCTTTCCAGCTGACTTCCCACTATATGCTGTTCCCCTTGTTGCTCCTTCAGAGCTTTTCTATTAGTATCTATTTCAAATAATATGCACTGAACAAATTTTTCTTTCCTTCATTCTCCTTCCTGACAAGTCATTGGGGAAGTGGGCACAAGATAAGCCAGATAGAGTAGAGGAAGGACAATAGCAACAACTCATTTTTCTGGGGCTTTCAAGTTTACTAAATACTTTTCATAAAGAAAAAAGCACAAGCATTGCCTCCATTTTTCAGATGAGGAAACTGAGGTTACGTTAGAGCTAGAAAGGACCTTAAAGAGTATTGAGTTGAACCCACCCTTTGTCTTTCCAAATGGAGAAACTTAAATAATGGAAGTGCTTTGCCCTAGGTCACTCAAGCAAGAAATGTCAGAGACTAGATTTTAACCCAGGTCTTCTGACTCCAAATCCAGGATTCTTGCTGGATATAGGTCGATACTGACTGTGCCTAACCCTTACTTACCTCTCCAACTTTCTTCTCCATTGCTTCAATAACCAAGATGACTAAGATTTCTGTATTTTGCTCCAGCAAAATAAGTCTTTTCGTGGCTTCCCAGTGATGGTTATAGTTCTCTTTCTGAGACTTTACTCATCTTCTATTGAGCCTCCCCTTCTACCTTCTACCTTCTACTTATCTAATTCCTATCTATTTTTTAAGACCTAAGTCAGTTCCTCGCTCTACTGGGAAGTCTTTCCTGATCACCATAGCACATACATTTTTATCTCCCTCCCCTTGGGTTCCTATTGTGAATCTTAAAATTTCTCAGACTCTACCTTAGAACATTTGGTTAAGGCTATTCCCCATTTTAAACATTGAAGGTACTTGGTCAGGAATGTATTGGGAACTCTAACATTACTCCACCCATACTTAGGCATACTTTAGGGGAAGATAAAGTTGTAAACTCCTGATGGAACAATGAGAAAAAGTCCCCAACCCATACTTATAGTGAGGCCAAACCCTTAAGCTAGGTCTATTTTTAGATCTAATACAAAAGGGTGCTAATTACATGTGAAGGTCAAACTAATCACCAAGGTCAAGCAACTTATAAAGGGCAAGCTTAGCAAAGAGGTGTGAAGTACTCAGAAGATATAATCTACCCAGAGAAGTCCTAGGAAAAGCGTCTACTGTGATTGGTAGACGTGAAAATTTAGGGGAGATGACACAAGAGAAATTTCTCTTTAAAGGGAGCTGTCTGAACCAGTTCAGGAGAGTTCAATTTAGTTCAGCTTTGGTAGCTGAATTGGAGATCAGGAGTCAGAGGAGGCTGCTGGGTCTCTGAACACTAGAGTTTTGCTTGGAAAGATCTTGTGGTGAGTGATTAAAGACTGGCTTAGTTTCTCTCTTAAAGAGAAAAGCCTAGTCCATTGGCCTAGGCCCTAGTCTTTTCCTACTATTTCCTCTTACTCTGTCTCTTTCCCTTTCCTTAATTCCTTCATTCATATTAATTAAAATCTCCATAAAACCCAGCTGACTTGGGTATTTCATAGTTGAGAATTTTTCCCATGGCGACCACTTATTTTTGATATAAAATCAAGACGCTAAAAATTATCTTTACAGTTTGGGCAATTCACAGTATTGAAAACCACATTTTTGCGGTCACACTATAGCCCTCATTGTATTGCCCAGTAGACATTTATGACATGAAAATCAATTATGTTACTTCTTTTTTCTGCATGTCTCTTTGATCTAGTCTTTGAGGTCCTATGGGGTAGCTCTTGTGACACAGTAGATAGGGCACCAACTTTAGGGTCAGAAATACTCCTCTTCCTAAATTCAATCTGGCTTCAGACACATCCTAGCTGTGTGACCCTGGGCAAGTCACTTAAACCTGTTTGCCTCAATTTCTTTATCTGTAAAATGAACTGGAGAAGGAAATGGAAAACCACTCTAGTATCTTTGCCAATAATACGCTAGATGGGCTCATAAAGAGTCAGACATGACAAAAATGGCTTATCATTATGAGCAACAATAATGACAACAAGGGGACAGCTAGTTGACTTGGTAGATTGAGAGCCAGGCCTAGAAATCATTGGTCCTATGTTAAAATCTGGCCTCAGAAACTTCCTAGCTGTGTGACCCTGGACAAGTCACTTAACTCCCATTGCCTAGGTCTTCTACCTTGGAACCAGTTCACAATATTCTACAATGGTAGGTATGGGTTTTTTAAAAAATAAGAACAAGTGTTGGTCTTCTATAAGTCATTCTAACGAATCTATAGTTTGATATGAAACTCAGAGGAATTACTAATATGTTGGCTGAGAAAATCAGAATCTTAACAGACTATAATGATAGGCTAAATCTATTAAAATGATACTTAAAGAAAACAAATGTAAATTCCCTTAATCTCGGTTCAAAAAACCAACCACATGATGATAGAATGAGGGGAACATGGCTAAATAGTTGTTTCTATAAAAAATATCTATGGGTTTTAGTGGACTGGGAGCTAAGTAGATCTTAATGATGAAATACAGCATCTGGGAAAGCTTCTGCTAGCCTAGGCTGCACAAAATGAAGCAGAGATCGGAAAGCAAAAGAGAGAATACTCCTATTGTTTGCTACCTTAGTCAGAACATGTCTGCTGGACCAGAGTGGTCACACAATGGATAGAGTACTGGACCTGAAGAAGATTTGAATTAAATTTGGCTTCACATACTTACTTGGGCAAGTCACTTAACCTCTGTTTGCCTCAGTTTCTTCAACTATAAAATGATAATAATAGCACCTGCCTCCCAGAGTTGATGCGGGGATAAAAAAAAATATTTGTAAAGCACTTAATACAGTGCCTGACATATAGTAGTATATAGTATAGATTATATAAATCCAATTATTATTATCATCATCATTGTTATTACTATTTTCACATCTAAGAAATGGGAGAATTGGAAGAAGTTACAAAGAAATAGATCTTGACTCCCTTTAAAAAAGAATTTTAATGATCAGGGCTAACAATGGAAAGGGCTTACTTCATTAAGTAACTTCCCCATAATAGAGGTCACAGGGGCTAAGTGACTCCTTTCCTGAAAGACTGTGGCAAGAACTCCTGCCTAGAGAGGAAAACTGGACTAGATCCCTTCTGAAAACCTAGGATTTTATAATTACTCATCTTTGTATCTCCTTAGGACCAACCACAATTAGGACAAATATTATGTGAAATAAATATTTTATTACATAATTAATTAATGGCCTGATAATTGAAAAAAAATTCTGAGTCGCTCTCCAGCTTTGTTGTTCTTTTAAGAAAAGTTAACTCATTCTATTAACCTCCTTCCACTTAGAATCGTGTTTCTATTTCTTCTTCACTCTCTCCACCTCCCACCTATCCCATTTCCTTTATTTCTAAAATCTTAAGAGTCATTTTCTCCATTTAGGTTCACTGAGAATTACAGACATGTGTTTCTGTCCTAGAAACCCCACTTTTGTCCAACACAATGACCCTCTCCCTGGATCCTTTGCTAGCAACCAGTCTTGGGTGAATGTAAATTTGCATCCTTTAGACTGTGATAACAGCCACACTTCAGATATTATTTATGATTTGCTGAACTCTGGTATTGTCCTTGGGGTTGGGAAGTCATAGCGGGAAATCATGATCCCTGTCCTGAGGTCTGAGAGACTCCATAAAGCAGACCCAAGAAGACATAAGAATGTCCAATTCTTGATTTCCATTCCCCATCATCCTCCCACACCTCTCTTCTGCACTTTCATTAACTCAGAGAATGCTGGGACAGGGGGAGGTAGGGTCAGGAGAAGAGTGTGTGATGGGCTATATAGAAAGCAGTAAAGTGGGTAAGAGTTCAGAACTACACAAAAAATGAATGATCAATTAATTCATTCAATAATAACTTGTATCTATCTCTATAGCACTTTAAGTCTTATAGACAGCTTTCCTTACAACAGGTAGAGAGTATACATTTTACTGTCTCCATTATACAGATGAAGAAACTGAGGGAAAGTGCCTTTCCCATGATTACATGGTGGCAAGTAATTGGATAAGCCAGGACTCAAAACCAGTCCTTACTTCTTCAAGTCCGGTGAATGTTCTTTGCTCTTCTATTATCTCATTTGACTCAAGGTCCAAGGCAAGACTAGGGCTTTTGCCACAATAACCACAATCCAATGAAAACAAACATTCAACAGCCATTTTCTTCAGGGTTTTGTGTGTGGCAGTAGAGATAAGAAGGGTTTTTTTTTAAATGACCAATACTGCTCTCAAGGAGTTTACAATGGAATAAGTTGGTTTAGGCATGCATATGAATCCCTTCCAATTCTGACATTTTTATCAATCAATAAACATTTCTTAAGTGCCTACTATGTGTCAGACATTCTGCTAAGGTCACAAAAAGAGACAAAAGACTATCTAATGGGATGACTCATTTCAGAGATTAAAAGCTGGGTCCCTTCAGAACATTAGTTCAGAATACTCGTTATGTAAATAAGGAAATGGAATCTCATGGAAGGGGGAAAGTTTGCCACAGGCAAGAAGAAGAACTCAAATCCAAGACTCCTCCATGCCCAAGACTGCTTTCATCAAAGAATCGTGTCTGTCAAATCTAGTGAGTACTGTATCTTTTCTAGACCTCTCCCTGGCTTAAATTGGTTCCTGAATCCAGAAAGAAAACGAGAATTCTGACAGCTTCTTTGCACATGTTGAAAGAGGTATGATTTAGGTGGTTGAATTATTTTTATGCTGGTAGGCACAATTCCTATATGGAAGAGGTATTTTTAGATATGAAAATACTTTATTTTCTTCAGATTACTCCATTGAAGACCTCTGACATTTCCCATATCCAGATATCTGCCCTTTGATTTTATTTCTTTTCCAGCTAATACTTTGTTGGAACTCTAACACACAAGTTTAAGTTTTTTAAAGGAAGGGGGGAGAGCAGCTGGGTGACTCAGTGGATTAAGGCCAGGCTCAGAGATGGGATGTCCTGGGTTCAAATCTGGCCTCAGACACTTCCTGTGTGATCCTGGGCAGGTCACTTACCCTCCATTGTCTAGCCCTTTCTGCACTTCTGCCTTAGAACCAATAGACTGAATTGATTCTAAGATGGAAGGTAAGGTCTTTAAAAAAATTAATGCCTAAGAGAGGTCAAACAGAAGAGTCTGGGAGCAGAGGGAAAAAAACTCTTCTAGATGAAAGGACCAGAGAAGGTTGCAAGGAAATAATTATTCATCAAGCATTAATTAGTGCCTACTATGTGCCAGATCCCATACAAAGAACTGGGGTTACAAAGAAAGATCATAACTACTCCTCAAGGAGTTCACATTCTTTTGAGAGAAACAGCATGTAAATAGTTACATACAAGATATAAGCAGCATTGCTGGAAGGTAATCTGAGAGAGGAAGGCATTAGAAGCTGGTGGAGAGGAGGGGAAGGGAGGGAAGGGAATTAGAAAAAGACTCTTGCAGATAGTGGCACCTGATTTGGTTCTTGAAGGAAGAGTAGGATTTCTGATTTATTCCTTGAAATGGAATACTCTTTGTAATGAACCAAATTCTTTTCAAGCAAAAAGCTTTGAAAATAAAATGAATGCTCATCTCCTTGTAATTTCTGTGTGCTCTTGGCCAGAGAGTGGAGACAGCACTAAGTGATTTCTTTTAAAACTCCTTTCCCTTGGGGGCAGCTGGGTGGCTCAGAGAATTGAAAGTCGGGCCTAGAGATAGGAGGTCCTGGGTTCAAAACCGGCCTCAGATACTTCCTAGCTGTGTGACCCTGGGCAAGTCACTTTGCCTAGCCCTTACCATTCTTCTGCCTTGGAATGAATACACAGTATTCATTCTAAGACAGAAGGTAAGGGCTCAAAAAAAAGTCCCCCTCCCTCTCACCTCTCAAGGCCTGTGATCCTAGGAACCTTTAAAAGAATATGCTTGGATTATCATTTGTGCCCTATGGGAGGGAGCTTTTAAATTATTTTAGGATTAAATAGTTGTGAAGGGTAAAAGAAAGGAATAGAAGAAATAAGGCACAGAGACGGAAAGAGAGCTGCCCAGTGTATCACAGCCAATCAATTGGGGCTAAGGGGTAAAGTTATTACTCCTTTGTGAGAAAGCTCGCTCCTTTTTAATATACATTCTTCTCTGCCTTAATGCTGTAATGCTTCGACAATGCCTGTATAGACCAAATAAACTTCCTTCCCGGCTCCTCATTTTCCTTGCCGGGAGGAATGTGCCTGTCACCAGTGGGGGGAGACGTGCTTCTTTTCAAGAACCCTTTTGCAAGGCTTTGACATTTAAGATGAAAAGAAGAGGAAAATGTTTCTGGCTGCTAATAGTATATGGTTCAGGTACAGAATTAGCATTAGAAAAGGCAACACTTTCTTTCTTATCATTTCCAAGAAGTCCGTGTCCAATGGCGCTTTGCTACCCCTCGAATGCTTTCCATCCCATTGTCTGTTGTCAATAATCACTTACCTTCAGTCTCATAAATGTCATTCTTTGGATGCTCATAAACAGGCCCGTTCCCTTTTTAAATTAGCAAGTAGGAATATTTATGGGTTTCTATTAAGGATAATGGGTGGGGGGAGTAGAGGGAAGGAGAATACAGAACAAGCTGGATATGAAACCAGTCTTTGGGTACAAAGATAATATTCCTGGCACACTGTCAGGGAGAGGTGCCCTTTGAGTTGGGCTTTGCTCTAGCAATGGGGATAAGGAGGCAGTGAGACATTCTCATTCTCTTCCCCTGGCCCCTTGGAGCAAGGGCACACATTTCAGAGAAGAGTGGATACGTTTAAGGCTCCGTCTGGGGCCAAGGTTAGGGCTCAGACCCAGATTAAAGTCAGGACTCATTTTGAGATATCCAGGCAGAGATTTCTGGGTCTAGGATCAGCTCTTAACGTGGTTCTTGTGCCAGAGCTTGACGGTAACCTGGGGTCCGTGGATTTTGGAGAGAGAAAAATATCTGTATTTCAACGTAACTGGTTTCTTTTGCAGTCAGATGTAGTTTATGAATTGAAAAGCATAGTTCTGAGAAGGGATCCAAGGGCTTCACCAAAAGGGGTCCATAATACTGGCCTAGAATCATAGCCAGTGCCAGGGTTAGGGCACTATCTATGCCTGGTTCTCACTAATATCAACCCTAGATCACTGTCTATTGGTCCTAAACATTTTTTAAATGCTCCAGATTTCTTTTCAGGAGTTAGGGATTGTCACACTTTCTCTCTGAAAGGAGATTCTCAAATTCTTAGAAACTGCCTCAAACCTTCCACAGATGTTGCCAGACTGAGCCCATGTGGCCCCAAGAGTGATAGATGATCAAAACTGGAAAAGACCTTAATTTCCACTTCCAAACAGCACTTTTTTTAAGCTCCTGCTATGTCAAAGACACTTACTTAGAGCCAAGAACATAGACTAGCAGAGCTGAAAGGGACCTTCAAGCACTGAGATTAGAATGACAAAGCTGGAGAACTAACCTTCTCTTTGTTCCCTGGACCTCTTTGGCAGTCTGGTGAAACCTGTGGACTCTTGTTCAGAAGAATATGGCAAATTGCAAAGGAAACCACTTCTATTGAAATAAAGATGTCATTTCCCCACCCCCCATTCAAATCCAGAACTCTCCTGAAATTTAATAGCTTCTTAGGGGTCCAAGGACTCTTAATCCTGACCAATGCCCTCATTTTATAGAGGGGGAAACTGAGGCTCAGAGAGAGAAGGAGGATTGAGAAGGTCCACTTAGGGATTGTATGGCAGACCCAGGTCTAAAACTCATGTCACTTATCTCCTAGTTGGGATGTCTTTTCAATATATCAGGATAGGTTATGCCTAACCAAGGGCTCCTCCCTAGGTTAATGACTGCCAAGCCCACTAGAAAACCCATCCCCTCACAGGAAACAGATTGGCAACACTTGATTCCTAAATTGGCTAATATTCTTGCTTGCCAAAGTACATTAGTGGAAACCACGGTCAAAGAGAGGATGCAGCTGTGAGTGGAAAAGTGGGAAAAGATATCTAAAGACAATGAAAGAGGCAGAGCCCCTCCCCGCCCCCCCACCCCATCCCACCCCTAAGCATCCTCACAACATATCTTAGTCACTCAATCATGCCAGGAGTTTGATACCTTTGCAATGATGTAATTGCTATTTCTGCTCTAATTTCTGGAGCCAGTGAGGCTTCCCTGTCTGTTTTTGCACTGATGGTAGATATGCACTGCTGTATAGCTCTGGGCTAGAGGACAAAGGGTTGGACTGAAGATCAAGAGACATGGATTCAAGTCCCAGCACTTGCATTTTTTCTGTGGCCTGTGTCAGAAGGAAACCCATTTAAAAGTTCTAGATTATGAGAATCAATCCCAACACCTGCAAAATGGGAATAATGACAACTACAACCACCAATGTCCTATGGGTGTTATAAAGAAAGATCCTTTGAGATAATGGATTTAATGCATAGGAGAAAGAGCAAGGGACTTAAAGTCCAAAGATCTGGGTTCTAGTACTTGTCCTAGTAATTACCTAGTGATTTAGAATCAGCCACAGGCTTGCATTAGCATTGATTCTTAAAGTTTTAAAGGACCCTTAGAGAGACTTCTGACCCAATCCAAATATGAACAGGAAGACCAGCACCCCATCCCCACCTCAACTTTTCTCTATTTTCTAAGTGTTTCTTCATTTTAAAAATCATTTTTAAACTGTTCCTAGTGCCAGACCCAGTTCTAAGGGCGGTGCAATTATCACAAATGATCCTAGGTACTATTATGATCCCCCATTTTACAATTGGGGAGACTGATGCAGACAGAAGGGCCACACAGCTAGTATCAAGGGTTGGATTTGACCTCAAATCTCCCTAACTTCAGGTCTAGTGCTCAGTCAATGGATTGAGCCACTTAGCTGCCTAGGGAACAAGAATTATTGCCACCACCATCCTTGAAAGGCTGCTGTGGGACATATTTTGTAAGTTATCCAGTTGGTGTGGGATAGTGTACAGACTGATGAGCTTGGAATCCGGGAGACCTGGATCTACCTCCTGTTTCAGACACTTACCATCTAGGTCACTTGCCTTTTCTCATCCTCTGTTTCCCCACATGTAAAAGGAGGAGGTTGGGCTCAGTGACCTCTAAGGTCTTTTTACAGCTCTGTGATCCTAAGTTCTACAGAAATGTAATTTGTTATTATTAATAAAATGCTTCATAAATATGGGTAATCCTCATCATTGTTGTTATTATGGTTATGTACACAATCTTAGTGGTGAGAGCTAAAGAACCCCCAGGGCTGAGGACACATGGCGAAGAGGTCTCCATGGGCTCATGGGGCAGGCGCCGGGTGCTGCTTGCCCGCCTGGCTCCATCTTGCAGCCAGGATTAGTTCTTGTAGCTTCCTGGGCTTGCGAAAGTGATTCCACCTTAAATGGGTTTTTATCAAACTGTGCACTGGTGAGCTCATGCTAATATTGGCTCCAATAAAGAGCAAATGAGTGCCGGGCTCGACTCGTCTTATCGCACAGTCAAAACTGATGGCTGCAGAAGTCATAAAGATCCTATTTAATCTCGTGCCTATCTATCACCGGGAACGTCTTTATCCTCTTTGTGCGGGGTAATATCTGCTCATTACGAAAGCAAAACAGATCTGGCATGAATAAAGGCGGAATGAAGTGCTCACTTTGATTTTGACAGCATGATCGGTGGACGCACTAATCTGTGAGAATCAAAGGGTCTAAATTATTCCATACCGGTAATTTGAGGGAACAGCTCAGAGCATCCCCCAGCTGCTTTCAAATATTGTGACGTGTCCTGATAAAACATCCCTCCCAATTTACTTGCTTTGCACTTGACTAATCTGTTAGAGAGCTCACGATGTCTAATCATGCCATCAGCACGCGAGAAGGAGTTCAATTGGAACTCAAATGAAAGGAGATTGGAGAACTATCCTCAATTGAAATTACATTTGTAAATGAGCCATAGTTTCTGTGCCGAGTGCGTTATGGTAAATCTGCCCAGAGAAGTCGTTAGCTGGAGGCAGCAGCGAAGCCAAGCCAGCGGAGGCGAGGGGGGCTGGCAGGTCTGTGCTCCATCTCCACCAGGCTGGAAGGGATGGCAGTGCATCACCCATCCACCCCCATTCCTACCCCAGAGGGGGGCCCTGGTTTTTAAGGGAAGACATTGAATGCAGAGTTAAGGTGATAAATTGCAATTGGAGCCCCAAGGTAGGGTGGGGAGTAGAGAGAATAGCTTGAAGAATACCTGGGATTGAGGGCTTGAAATCCAAACTGTGACCATAGGCCACTGGGCACAGCCATGGAGGGCTGAATATCTAGTGTTTCTCTGCAGACCAGTTATCAGTATCCCATTATCTCTGATTCAGCCCCATCCTACCCCATCCCAAGAAAAGAAGGACTACAATCGAAACTGATGGCAAGACTCAGCTGTCACTGACTTTGTGATTATTACCAAAACAAAAACAAAAAACAACCGCAGTGTTCTTTGAGTCTAAAATCTCAAACAGCTCCTGGTACAGCCTGGAACTCAAGAATTCCACATAGCTACACACAACACAGGGCAGCAGCAGTCAGGGATCTACATGGAGAGACTAAGACTAGTCTAAGTCTAAGTCTAAGACTCTCTAAGACTAAGACTAAGACAGAGCTGCACTGCCATAATAGAAAAGTGCCCTCATCTGGATTTCTTATTAGAAGAATGTGCTCTCCCTACTTCTACCAGCTGCCCACAAGCAATCTCAAAGGAAGAGAAGGGTTAGTGCCCTTAGCAGAGGCTATCCCTTTCCTTCCCCTACAGTCAGCTGGCACTGATGTCTTTAATATGGTAACAACAGTCCTTCCAAATCTTGGCCACCTCATAATACAGACCTTTCCAAAGTGCTCCTTTGGTTTTAGATGACAGGGAGGCTATTCACTAGCCATGTGACCTTGGGAAAGACCCTTCCCCTAGCCAGACCTCAGATTCCATTTATGTATGACCAAGACTTCTAGCATAACTCATCCCCAAATGCATATGCTCTAGATCTGAAAGGGGCTTTACAGATCACTAAGCTGTGTTCTTCACTATGAGTCTCAGAGAAGGGAAAGAATGTGTCAGCAAAGGGAAAGAATGTGTCGATGAAAGAAAAAGTTAAAACTCAACCCCTAGTCTCCTGGGTCTGTGCCCAGGACTATTTAGTCCCAACAAAAATCCCACCTTCTACAAGAAGCCTTTTCTGATCTCTCCTAATGCTAGTGCCTCACCTCTGTGGATGACTTCCTAATTATCCTGCTTATAGCTTGTGCATGCATATCTGTTTGAATCTTGTCTCTGCCATTACATTGCGAGTTCCTAGAGGCCAGGAAATGGCTTTTGCCTTTCTTTGTATCACCAGGGCTTAACAAAGTGCCAGGCACATAGTAGGCATTTAATAAGTGTTTATTAACTATTATGGCACCAATCGAAACAAAACTACTCTAGACCTTTTACCTGTGAGTTGGTCTGAAAGGGAAAGCAGCTCCGAGACAGTCTTGCAATTATCCAGATGATTTAGATCAAAATCAATCAATGAATCCATTGACTAACATGTATTGGGTCCTTACTGTGTATAAATCCCTGTGCTGGGTCCTTGTGGACCTGACTCCTTACTCACTATTCATGATTATGGGCAGATTATTTGCCTTTTCAGCTATCATTTTTCCCTCTGTAATCTGGGAATTATCACACCTGCACTACCTACATCACAGGACTGTGGTGAGGAAAGCTCTCTTTGAGTCTTAAAATTCTAGTAATATGCAAGCTGTTATTGTGATCTACTTAAAAGTTTTCCTTTGATGATGAATTTAACAAATGTCAACAAATATAAACATTTCTATATGCAAAGAAGAGAAAAGAAGACCATTTAGGAAACCATGAAATTTTGTTACGTCAATTTTATTGTTGTTCATTTATTTCAATCATACCCAACTCTTCATGACCCCTTTTAGGATTTTCTTGGCAAAAACATTGGAGTGGTTTGCCATTTCCTTCCCCAGATCCTTTTACAGATGAGGAAATTGAGACAAACAGGACTTGCCCAGAATCACACAGGTAGTAAGTGTCTGAGGCCAGATTTGAACTCAGGAGGATGTCTTTCTGATTTCAGGTCTGGCACCCTCTCCACTGTTCCACCTAGCTGCCCCCAAATTATATATATATAATATATATATATATACACATATATATATACACACACATATACACACACATATGTAGGTATGTATGTATACTTTTAAAGTATTTATTATGACTTATCACTTATAACTTGTATGTATGGATACATGAATTAGAGTTTTGGCTTTTAAATATTGCTCTAAAGCAAAAATGAATAATATGAAAATAGGTATCAAATGATAACATTTGTTCAACCCAGTAAAATTGCTTGTCAAATCTGGGAGGGGGAGGGAAGAAGGGAGGAAAAGAAAAGAAAGCATGTAAATATGGGAAAAGATTTTAAAATAATTTTTAAATCTTAAAATAAAATTTTAAAATATAAATATAAATAAATGAATATTAAATAATAATAATAAACATAAAAATAAATAATAAATAAAAGTGCATATTTAACACAATAGTAACAAAATTGCATTGCTTCTCCATGTCTCCTCTGATTTTCCTTCTTCTCTCTTTTGCATATTATGATCTAATTTTCCTAAAGACACCCATCATCTGCTTACCTCCTCTGGAATTTTTTGGAATTATTATAATAGTTTCATTCTTCTCAAATTATTATTATCTTTTTTATCATCATTATTTTAAGGGGCAAATCAGTACAGTAGAATGGCTCTCTCATCTGCTTTGAGAATGGGCCAATCTGGCTCAGGCTCTGAGCATGCTCATTTATTTAGGTAAAAGATTGGTCTGATTGTTACTTCTTAAAAATTTTCCCAGATTCTTACCTCCCTTCTTCTTAAAGGTGGAAGATTGTGCATGTGGAAACTGTAGATTAAGTCATCTTTTTTGATGTTGGTTGTTTTTCTTGAACTGTCCTGGTTTTAGGGGGCAGCTAGGGAGCATCATAATGTTCATAACACAGGACCTGGAGTTAGAAAGATAGGAATTCAAAAATGGCCTTACGCATTTACTAGCTCTGTGACTTTCGGCAACTCATTTAACCTATTTGCCTCAATTTCTTCAGTTATAAATTAGGATAGTAATAGCACCTGTCTCTCAAGGTTGGTGTGAGGATGAAATGAGATAATATTTGTGAAGAGTTTAACATAGTACCTGGCACATGTTATAATAACTATTTTTAAAAAACCCTTACTTTCTGTCTTGATAACAGTTCTAAGATAGAAAGGCAAAGTGTTATTTGCCCAGGGTTATGCATCTAGGAAGTATCTGTATCATCATCATTATGATTATTATTATTATTCCTCTTTTTTCAGTAGAGAAGGGAGGGATACATTGGGAAATGTAAGTGGTATCAAAACAAAATAAGTGCTATTGCTCTTTTTTTCCCTTTTTTTTTAAAGCAAATAGGGTTAAGTGATTCGCACAGGATCATGTAGCTAGTAAGTGTCTGAAACCAGATTTGAACTTAAGAAGTGTTACTGTTTTGGTTTGTTTTTGTTTTTGTTTTTGTTTTTGAGAGACTGTTCATAAGCAGGGGGCTATTTTAGCTCTTTTGTTCATCAGGTTCTCAGCAGTACCCAGCCAGCATGATAAAGAACTCAGGTCCATGTTTTCTTTATGACCACTTCACTTTGTCCCAGCAGGAACTTTCCAAGGGCAATTAGGATTGGGGTGAGAACATTTCCTTTTATCACTCTTCATGACCCTAGCAGCAAGTTCCAAGACTACTAAATCACTCTGGGGCTCCAATCAGCAAAACCAAAAGGGTATAACTGGTGACTTTTGCCTACTTCCCTGAAGATTCATCTAGTTCATTATCCCTCTTACAGAAGTAATAACATCATACTCTTCGCTTAAATTGTTCTAATATAGGAGTCATTGTCATTATTATTGTCTGATATTGTCAATTCTCTTTTCATACAAGTCTTCTCTTCCAAATAAAAAGTAACTTTTCTAGGGTCAGAGGCCATGATTGTTAACAATAATGGGAATGATGATAAGTTTCCATATCACTTTCTAGTTTACAGAACATTTTCTTCATGGCTTCTATGGGCTTAGTAATGCAATAATTATTATTATCATGAAGTTCACAAAGGTTACATAATTTGCCCAAGGTCACACAAATAACTAGTAAATGTCATACCATATCTCTTGATTGCAAATCTTGGTCCTATGATCTTCCCACTCTCCTGCTTGAAGCTGTTTTTCAATATGCTCAGGAGTTTGGGAGTGCCTTATAGTAAATAAAAATCATGGAAAAGGGTATCATCACTTAAATAACTCCACTCTGCAAAGTCAGTGTAGTGTGGTTAAAAGAGACTTAGACTTATAGTCGACACCAAGTTTTGAGCCCAGACTCTAACACATACCAACTATGTGACTCTGGAAAAGTACTCTTCCTCTAGAAGTCTTTTTTCTTATCAGAAAAATGAGGTTAATAATAATAATTCTACTTGAAATAACATGGCATAGCAGATAGAAAGTCAGCCACAAAGTCAGAGAGAATGATATCTAAATTCTGCCTCTGGCACACACAAATTTTGTGACCACAGGGCAATCATTTGACCTCTGGATATTTCCAAGCAGCTAAATCTATGACTAGAAATTTCAGAAAAACTGATATAAATCAGAAGAAGGACATTCCATGCTGGGTGTTTCCCATAATAATATAATCATAGGTCCAGACCCCATTGAAAATTACTCACTTACAAAGTCATTATGATCAAAGCTCTTTCTAAAACTTAAAGAAATGGGAATCATTATTATGAGTAATGATTAATGAGATTGGACCCCAGTAGATTCTACTACCTCCATAATGTGTGTATAGTTCATGTCCCCAGTAGGGAAGGCCATAGTCATTATCCTTCTGTTTAGTCTTCCATTTGTAAAGCTAATGATTTGTTTAAGTCTGGATTTCTGCCAAAATCAGAAATGGTATTTCTATATGAAACGGAAGATAGCAAGAGGCCACAGAAAGAGTATTAGACTGAGAGTCAGAAGACTTTAGTCTGAATCTTACTTTTAGTAATAAATGAATGAACCTGCCCTTAAGTAATAGTTAATAATAGTAGTAATAGCTAATAATAATAAAATTAGTAATAACTAAAATGTCTATAATGCTTTAAAATATGTAAAGTACTTTATAAATATTATTTCATTTCGTGCACCCTGGAATACAAACCATAACCTTAAGAAATAAATGTTATTCTTATCTCCTTTTTTATAGATGAGGAAATTGAGACAGAAGTTAAGAGACTTATTCCAGGTGACCAGGACTAATTTGAACTCAGGAATTCAAGACTCCAGGTGTAGTACTCCATTTACCATGCCACAAAGAAAACTTTAAGAGGCATGTAACCATAGGCAAATCACTTAATGCCACTAAACCCCAACAGAGATAACAGTGCTTATCTCATCAGATTGTGAGGATCAAAAGAACTGTTAGTAAAGAATTTTGTGAACCTTAAATCACTTTATAGATATTCACCTTTATAACAATTATTTTCACTTTGAAAGTCAGTGTGGTACAGTGAATAGGAAGCTGTTTGAAAGACAGGAAACATGAGTTCAAATCTCACCTCTGATCTGTACTGGCTATGTGATTGTGGACAAGTCACTCAATCTCTCAACGCTCTAGGCAAATTCTCTAAAATTAAAAATTACAGAGAAGGCACTGACCTGCATTGTTGGAGGCAGTTTCCTCACCTGGGAATTCTCTGTATCCATTAAATCATAGATCCAATCCACATCCCCGTTATAGCAATAGTTATCATTATTATATGAAAATTACTGGATTGTGAGAGGAATCTGGTAAAATTCATACAAGCTAACAGAAATTTGTGGCTACCACCCTCTATACACAGTCTGATCCAGACTGTGAGGCCATTATCTCCTCAAATGATCTTTTCTAGGGCAAAAACCCCTTGGATCTCAAGAACTGGGCCAATAAGGTATTTATTTCAACCATAGATTCTTCATCACAGTTCTCCAAATGTTGATTCTGATCAATGAGGGTCAACACTGGGATTTCAACCCATCTAATTATCCAGAAAAAGGCCATCTGATTCCACCTGATCTAGAATTCACTTCTCATGGCCCAAAAAGCACTGTCCCTGGACAGTCTTCCCCCTTCATATTCACTTCCCAGTATTTTGTTTCCACTCAAATGGGTCCACGGTCTTTTTCCCCCTCTAACTCTTTCTTACTCACTCACAGTGACTGATTCACACTCCATGAGAGCCACTCCTTCCTCCTCTCTGAATCATCAATGTAAAGAAGGAAGGAAGGAAGGAAAGAAGGAAGGAAGGAAGGAAGGAAGGAAGGAAGGAAGGAAGGAAGGAAGGAAGGAAGGAAGGAAGGAAGGAAGGAAGGAAGGAAGGAAGGAAGGAAGGAAGGAAGGAAGGAAGGAAGGAAGGAAGGAAGGAAGGAAGGAAGGAAAAAGGATCATGCTGATACTTTCTTATAGCCTCAGAGATAACTAACCATTTCAGACAGCTTAGAGATAATTATGATCTTCCCAATAGCTCTCTGCTTTCTACTCACCTTCTTCACCTTAACACATTAACCTGGGGATAATGAGCTAAAAGGACACAGGAGTATACTTTTAAAAAAATTATTGGATGTATATTTTCTTGAAGACACATGGAAACTTGTAATGTCAGGAATCTCAAAGGCTGGGAAAGTGCCATAGGGTTGCATTTTGCCTTTCACAACCTTGAAATGATAGATCAGAGAATCCAAATAAAAATATTTTATTGATTTATTGGCTGAAGATAGCACTTTTACACTTTCAAGTTGTGAGCAGTCTTTCTAATAGCCAACTCAAACTGGCACTTGAGAGCCAGTTGTTAAATTTTCAGTAATTGTCAAATAATAAAATCAGGATTTGAATTATTGTTTTGTTGATCTATTATTTTTCTAGAATTAAGAAAGTGATGGAGAAAGTGTTAATAATGCAGATTAAACTTAAAAGAGTACATATTTGTATACTCTTTTTCATTTTTTTATTTCTCGTGGGTGGGGATACAAAATGAACACCCATGTGGAGAGTATGAGAAAAATTTTGTTGGTTGGGGAGGGGAATAGCACTAACATAACAAAAAAACAACAAAGAGTGTGTAGTCATGGTATTCTCTTCCCTAAGGTAGGATTTTATATAGCTGAAAATATGTTTTCCAACTCTAAATTCATGTCATCTATACTATATCTTGCCAGAGGCAAGCACGCAGGAGGTTCTTGGTGTTGGTTGTGTGACCTTTGACAAATTCTTTCCCATTTCTGGACCTCAGTTTCCCTATCTACAAAATGGGAAGATTGGTTCTTCTTCTCCATACAAGGAGAGACCGAAAAGGTGTTGCCTATGGGAGAGCAAACCAAGATTTAAGGCCTGGGGGAGATAAGCAAATAGGAACTAGATCCCTGAGAGCTTACAATGAACGGATAGAGCACTTTACTCTTCTCTCTTATGCAATCCATACTAGAGTTGGTTCCAATAAGTCCACACAAGTTGTTTTTTTTTTTTAGCCAACCTCTATTCCTCAGTATCCCTGAACCCAATGAGTATATGTGTAGATAAGGTTGTTATTCATTTTTCTTTGCATGCTTGCATTCCATATTCTGAGGTCTGTTCTGATAGCCCGCGTTCCCTGTCCTAAGGTCCCTTCTGAGTTCTGAAATTCTATGCCCTGTGTTTTAAGGCCCCCTAGAGTGCCAATATTCTGAGTTCTATGTCCCAAGATCCCTCCAAGATGACATTCCATATAGTGTATTGTTTCCATCCCGCCTTTGCCTCTTACATTCCATGTTTAAGATCTCTCCCAGCTTTCATTTTCTAGTTCTGATTTTAAGTTCTAAGGTTCCTCCCAGCCCTGACAGTCTGTATTCTATCCCTTCCAGTTCCAAAATTCTGTCTTGTGTTCCAAGGCCCCTTCTAACTCAAAAGTTCTGTCTCTCTAGCCAATTCCACCTCAATGGAGGCACTGCTAGCTCTGTAAGGCGTCTACTCTGCTGGACCCACCTCAGTCGGACCCCACAGCCTTGCATCCAGAAGCCCCGACGTCGTCCGAGGTCACGGTGGCCGCCTCTCCTGTGGGCTTGCCCTACTCCCTACCAAGTCTCAAGGCTGCGAAGATGCGGTATGTAAATCAAGTGTTAATTACGCCATCTCTGCATTTGTGGGGAATATCATTTTTTTAATTACCAGCTCGGGCTCAGGTTAGGCGGCGCGCCTGTTGTGGAGCCAATGATCATAAATTCCCCTGTAACAATTAACAATATTGGTGCAGAGCTGCATGCATTTTAAATGTTATAATTATGCTCAGCTCTTTTGTTAATTGGCCTATCTGACTCTTTACGTTTTATGCTGCTCATCTGCTCATTACCGCAGCCATTTAATTCAATTAGCACCTTAATTAGAGGAACAGCCATGTCCGATGTCCTGGGGCTTGTCAGGGAACCGAGCTTGATTAGCAGAGACAAACACACCATGCAAATCAGCCTGTAACATTTGGGGGCGGCAAGGATGGAAGGCGGCCAGCTAGTGAAGCGGAAAGCAGCATGTCTTCATCCCCAGAAAGGTTCTCTAAGAAAAGAGGAATAAAGAAAGCATCCGACTGAGGAAGGACGCCGGGCACCCGCTGCACCGCCGCCAGCGTCACCAAGGGCTGCCCGCCTGCCTCTCCCGCAGCAGCCCTGGAGCCGCACCCCGCTCTCTAGACCTCGGCCCCCCTAAATCCCACCCCCAGGGCCCCAGAAGGGACCCTCGATGGAGCAGGGACTACCTGGATGTGAGGAACGAGTCTCATTTCCCAACATGGCTTCTGACCGGCTCAAGAACACTAGCTCCTTATTATTAATGAGCAATTAAAATAACAATAGCTTGGGAGCAGGAGAAAGGGCCCAGCTTTCCAAGTCACTTCCCAGGCATCTTTCTTGGCCATTGCTTCCTCTGTACCCAGTGACCTTTAACAGCCCGTCTAGCCCTAAATCAGGGGAGCCTCCATTTTCTCTAGTGCTCTGTGGACAAGATTCCATTTCATCCTCACAATCCCATGAGATGATGGGCACAGGTTATTATCCCCATTTTAGAGAGGGGGAAATTAAAACTGGCAAGGCCCTTAGGACCTTGTCAGGGTTAAACAGAGAAGCTAATGATTCCCATTTCTACAGAGGTTTAAGGCTTATAAAGCACCTTCTTCCACAATAATATTGTGAGGTAGGTGATGCAGTATATTATTATCCCTATTTTACAGATGAAAAAAACTGAGGCTCAAATTTTTTTCCCATAATCCTGTGGTTAATAAGGATTGGAGCTGAAAGTCTTAGAATTATGGATTTAGACAAACTGGGAATCTGTGTGCCCCTGATCCAACTTGCTCATTGCATAGATAAGAAAAATCAGACCCGAAGGAAAGGGAACAAAGCAGACTGATGGTCACATAGCTAGAAAGTGACAGAGCTCAGTTTTGAACCTGAGCTCTCTGACTATTTTATGCCCTCAAACACAGGTCATATGACCACAAGGTGGAAAGCATCTATTGCATACACTGACTTCCAGTTGGCAGAGCTGGTCTTTGTGGTTGTTCAGTCATTTTTTTTCCTCCAACTCTTCATCACCCCATTTGGGTTTTCTTGACAAAGATACTGGAATCTCTTGCTATTCCCTTCTCCAGCTCATTTTATGAATGAGGAAACTGAGGCATTTGGGGTTAAGTGATTTGCCCCGGATCACACAGCTAGGTAATATTTGAGGCTGGATTGGAACTCAGGAAGATATGTTCCTGATTCTAAGCCCACTTTTCTACCCACTGCACCACCCAGCTGCTCAGTAGAACTGGTACTAAATCCTAAATCTTCTAGTGGCAGCATGGTCCCAGGTCTGACATTCACTTGCTGTGTGATCTTGGGTATTCCTCCTTTCTAGGTCTCAGTTTCCCCATCCATAAAATAGGAGGCTAAATAAGATTATCCCTGAGGTCTCTTCTAGTTCTGACTTTCTGTTGCTCCGAATTTCTATAGGCTTTGAACGTTCTTTCCATCCAACCAGAAGGGTGTCTTTCCCAGAAAGTATCTAAGCCCTCTAGACTAGCGCCCAGGGCAGAGCTCTTGTTCCTGGCCCATATCCCATGGCTCCTAGAAAACCCAGCCTGGTAGGGAAGGTCCCCAGGCTAAAGATATATGAGAAAGACAGGGAGAAAACATCCCTGCTCCTTGTTCCCAGCCTGGGTTTTAATTCTGCCTATTAATTCTCCTAATTAGAATTAAATGAAGCAAGCTAAATTGCTAGATTAACCAATAATTAAGCAGCCACAGCACTAAAGCTTAACACCCGAGGGTAGCATTTTCTCCTCAGGGGTGATGCTGTGTCAGTCAGCTCCTGCTCTTGGTGGGGAGATGGGGGAGGGAAGTGAGGGGCCAACCCCCCCCAACCTTGCCCATGACATTCTGAGGGGAGAAGGGGTGTCCCTTCTAGAATCTGACTGATCCTTTCCTGAGCACGGGAGTTGGTCCTAGCTTTCTTGGGTCCAGCTCCAGCAAAGTATGCCAGGCTGTGCCAAGGACTGAGCAGGGAAACAGGACACCTGGGCTCCAAAGAATGTCAAAGGGTTTCTAGACCAAGAAGTTTCAAGATAGCTATGATTCAACAAAAATATATTGATCATTTATTGTGTGCATGGCCCTGCGCTGGGCACAATCACTTAAAAAAGAAAAGAAAAAAAAGACAACATCATTGCTGTCCTCGGGGGATTTACCATCTAGCAGGGGGAAACTTACCTCTCTTTATCAACATTTCATTAAACTAAACATCCATATTTTGTTCAAGGTACTTTTTTCTTGTTCATTAGAAATCTTACTTGAATACTTCACCAGTAATATGATTTCATCAATTCAGGCAGTCCCTCCAGAGGTGGAAAGCACAGGCCAGCCATGACATCTCATCCTGTGTGACTCAGTGACTTTAATCTATATTTTCACATAAATCTTCCAAAGAAGTCTGTCCAATGGACTGAGTCTTCCTCTAAATGTCTTCATATTGGCATTAAAAATATTAGGTAAAAATTCACAGTTTCTTTCTCTCTTCTATCTACTTGCCTACCTACCTATCCATTCATCCATTTATCTATCCACATATCTATTCCTCTATCCGTCCATATATCTTTCCTATAGATATATCCAAAGACAGGTAACTATGATAGCACAGGCATATATATGTGAATATATTCACAGATACATATAGATAGATAAAATGGTATGTAGATCCATATCTACATTATACATTGATATCTACCTATTTATCTATCCTTCTAGCTATCTATCCTTCTGTCTCACTGTCTCTATCTCTATCAATCTACTATCTGTCTAGATGGATAGACCCATTTTTCTAACTCTATCTTCCTCTATTTCTCTGCCTTTGTATGTGTCAGAGTTATTCTCTCTTTCTTCCTGTTTTTCTCTTTGTATGGTATGTTTCTCTAGACCTCTCTGTCTCTATCTCTCTCCTCTCTATTTCTCTCTCTTTGTGCCTCTCTCTCTCCCTCTGTCTGTCTCTCCCCTTCTCTCCCTCTATCTGTGCATTGCATATCTCTACCTCTATTTTGTGACATGTCTCTTACCCCCACCCCTTATTTACATTTCCCTAGATCAGTTTTACCTTTTCTCACCTGTAGATTTCCAACTCAGAGAACCATGGCTAAGACTCATCTTTAGCACTAAAAGATGAAGGCTCACTGAAAAAGAGAAATAGGTCTTAATCTCCCTCTTTTCTTTCCAAAGGTGGGGGATGTAGATTCCACATACACTCTTAGATTTGTCTGGGTTTTTTTTTAATATTGCCAATGATTTCCTTATCCCTTTTCTTTTTATTCTTTGTTCTAAGAAATAGATCTAATTGTGAACAAAAGGAGGTATATATTGGGAAATAAAGGTAATATAAAAATGTAAGGAGAGGTCCCTCACTTATTTTATTGGAATATTTGAATATTTGCTGGGCAGCTAGAATAGATATCTCTAGCCTCCCCCACCCCCTTCTCTTCTCCAGTGGAGACTTTTTCACCTGTCAGGAGTAGATTCAGGAATTCAAAGCTAGAGGCCACTCTACTCTCCTCAGAGAGGACACTAAGCTAGAATTATATCTATCTGCTCCCTTAAATATTATTATTCTAGGGAATATGATTAGATTCCATCTAACTTCTGATTGCTATGTTTCATTATTAATACAGCTAAAGATAACCCCAAGCTCTATATCTAAGTCTTGATCCCTTTCCCACCAAATAACAGTCCCACAGTAAACACACATAGCATAGTGAATAATAAAGAAACCCATTTATCCAAGTCATAGCAAAACAACAAGCAAAGAAGATATACATAGGAAAATACATACCAGACAATACAGAGAGAAGGAACTCTATCACCGGAACAAGATAACTCAGACAATAGAAAAGGTCTTGGATCTCACCCAAGAGGAAATTCTCCCAAGACTCTACTGTAGCTGGGTGTAAGGACATGGTAGAAACTGTCTGCTCCTTTTTATGACTTCCCAAAGTCTTTTCAAAGTTGGATGCTAGGAGTGCCAGAAGTGCCCAAAGGGAAGAAGGATGGAGCTCTCCTGCTCTCTCTCTGCCCTTCACACAAGGAAGGGCATTCATCTCCACCAATGAGAGTCCCATATCAATGGGCAAGGGTTTACAAAACCAAAAGATATCGTTAAAATATTTTTGAAAACAAAAGAAAATGAAGAACTGGTTTACTATATAGGTAACTATCATCATGCTCAGAGAGAGATTAAGCATTTTAAGTAAAGAGGTCCATGTAATTATTTTGAGGTCATTAGTGGAGCTTTGCATAGTTCTTTCCCTCTTAATTATCTCCTTATCCTTTGAGCTCAAATGACTTAACTGGTCTCCAAAAGAAGGCCAAATCTTAGACTAGTCCCCCCCCCCATGACTGAGGGTCATCCCAACTATCCAGGACTGGAGGAAATCCCTCTCACCCCATTGGGACCATCATATTAATTCATGTACTTGGCCCCATGAGGATGCTGGTTCTCACTCTCTGTCCAAACTCCTCTTTGGGAAGGGCCTTTTGAATCTTTTCAAGGATAACCTTAGTCCTTTAAAAGGAAAAAGAACAGAGTCATAACTAACAATTCTTATACCCAAGGAAGTCTTAAACACATCCCAGGTAAGCAGCATCAAACCTGCCCACATCCCAGCTTTTTTAAGACAAATTCATCTGATGGTGAAGGGAGACACTTTGGGATACTATCTTATAGAGGGTGAAAGATAAAGACCTAGAAACACTAGATGTGTGGGAAGCAGGTCAAGGATTGGGTTACCTGCTGAGAAAGGAACCTCCCCTATATATACTAGCTTCCTATTTGGCTAATTATTCATGTTAACTAGTGATGACAATAGCCCCTTCTAAATTTTGATGCCCTCAAGCAAAACTCCAGTTGTCCATCCTGGTTATAGCTCTGAAAAGGGCACTAGACTCTTTCCACAAATTCCAGCTCTGGTACTCACTGTCTGGATAACATTAGATAGATAAATCACTTCAATCTTCTGGACCTTAGGACCCTCATCAGTTAAATGATCTCAAAGACTTCTTCTAGCTCTAAATCCTATGGTTCTACAGTGTGATTTTAGGCATAGGCAGGAGCTGGACCAATTTCCCATTCAACCCTACCCCAACGTGTAACGTTTCTCCTCCTAGAATCAAATCAAGTGCAACCTCCACCATAAAACTCTTCCTAATGACCCAGCTAGAAATGATCCTTCCCTTCTCAAATTTCTGACACAGTTCTTGGATTTCTCCCCTATGCTTAGATTACATTCTAACTTGTAAAATTACTTAATTATTGTTAATCAGCTATTTATATATGTATATTCCAAATTTTCTAAGATATTTGCAACTCAATGAGGCCAGAAAACAGGTCTTATTTCATTTTTAAGCTTTAAACAAGGATCTTGAGTTCAAATCCTAATTCTGACCCTTACTAGCTTCATATCCTTGAGTAAATCACTTAACTTCTGAGATCCAAAAAGGGAAGATAAAATCTATACTCGTACACCCCCAAATATAGTTAGGGGAATGGCAAGTGCTTCGCAAATTTTGAAGTTCTCTAGAAGTACCAGGTTTATTATGACTGCCTGTGCCCATCACAAAGCTTTCTTTGTGTATAGTTAATGCTTTATACACTTTTTGTTGAGTTTAATTGGATTGGGCAATGGACAGAGTGAACTTGGAGGCAGGAGGACCTGAGGCTAAATCTCCCCTCAACCAGTTATTAGCTATGTGACCCTGGGCATATCACTTAACCACTGTCTGCCTCAGTTTACTTATCTATAAAATGGATATAACAGCACAGGGTTGTTGTGAAAGTTAAATGACAGATATAGTTCTTTGCAAAGCTTAAAGCTTTGTATAAATACAGGCTGTCGATTGTAATTATTACGTGAAAAATCAGACACAAAGTGTGCCCAAAATATCCTCATCTTCTCTCTACATATACTCATGTTGTCTAGCTTTCGAAGACTAACTTAGACTCTCTACTTCTTCCAGAAAGCCTTCCATGATTAATCAAGACCTCCTCAAGCACAAGTAGCACTGTCTGGGCCACACATGATTGTGATGATAATGCTGCTGTTCCTAATAGCTCATAATCTATCTGATACTTGGAAGATTGCCCAGCATTTCCCATATGCTGTCTGATTGGATCTTCACAACAACCAGGCTCATTATGGAAGTGCAAGTGTCATCCCCACTTACAGATGGGGAACTGAGGCCCATAATGTAAGTGCTATTGTTATTCCCATCTTACAGATGGGAAAACTGAGGCTCATAATGTGCTATTGTGGAAACTGAGACTCTTAATGTGAATGCTATTGTTATCACCATTTACAGATGGGGAAACTGAAGTCCATAATGTAAGTGCCATTGTTATATCCATTTTACAGATGAGGAAACTGAGGCTCAAAGGGATCAAATCATCCAGTCATGTCTATTTCTGGGGAGGGAAGGAAATGGGCAAAAGGTGGAAGAGAGGCTAGGGGAAGAACTTCTTGCCCCTCACCTTTCCCCCCCCCCAACACATACACACAGACACCCAGTCCTCCTCTTCCCATCCCTCCACCCCAGAGTAGCTGGGCCCTGCTCTCAGTCTTCCTTCCACTAGCCATGTGGGTATCATCAGCACATGCGGGCCAGGCTACTTGCCCATCCCTCCCCTGCCCCCCGACTCAGTCACATGTCTGAGCCAGCTGTAAACTTCCTCATAACAGCCTGTTCCTGTAACTTGGAGATATTGACTCTAGGAGAAAAACAATGGCATGAATAAAATAAAAATAAAAAAGTTAATTATCCTTTGTGTTTGTAATTTAATTAAAGATGCAATAAAGTTTTACTGTTTTTCCAGGTGATGATGTTTAGGGCCCTGAAAAGCTATTTGTGCTTGGTGAGATTAAAGTGCATTTTAAAATGTTCCCCGAGTACTTTCACATTTGTTGATAGATTTTTAAATTAAACTTTAAATTGTAATCTAAATTACCTCCAACAATTCATGGTCCCTATAATGAACTCCCACCATTCCTGCTGTCATCCAGTGATGATATACTGTGAATGGCGGCCGCTGTGCTGGGTTTTCCTGAGGAGTGTTTCTATATTACCACACTATATTAGTTGTGTACAATCCACACACCAAAATCAAACCCTCAGGGCACATCTGCCTTAACTTTTGCCTCTTCCCTTCCTAGCTCGAACATGCCAAGCTTATGGGGCCTTTGGCTAACTAGATAGCCTTAAAATTGGCAACCTTCGCTCCAAGGGGATGTTGATACCCTATCCCTGAACCTACAGATATTTATATTATAAGATCATCAATATGAAAGCTGAAAGGATCCTTGAAACACAGAATGTCAGATCTAGGAGGGTCCTGAGATCATAGAACAAAGAAGAGGAGAGGTAGGAGCCCTTACAAGATAAAGAATGGCAGAGGTAGGAGGCGCCTCAGAACAATTCAGAATGGAAATGAATCTTACACCATAGAACATGGAACATCAGAGCTGGAAGGGACCTTAGAACATCCAACAAAGAATGTGTAGAGTAACAAAACATACATGCCTTGTCATCTATGATATTCACAAGCCAAGGTATAAGGTAAACATTATCCTTATTTTTCAGATGAGAAAATGGTGGCATGGAAAATGGAAGTGATTTGCCCTTGAAACACCTACTCCATAAAAAGGAGAACTGACTCCAAGTGGGTGTTTCTGTGTCTAATGACATCCCTAATATGTCTTCCTGACTGTCTTCTTCATAGGACATTTTATCACATATGGCCATCACTGGTTCTTCCAGGTGAGGAATGAAGGAGCCATTATGCCCATTTTACAGAGGAAGAAATCAAGGTTCTTAAAAGGGGAAATGACATGCCTAAGGTCAAATAGCTGGTAAGCAGCAGAAACAGCATTGAAACTGAGATCTTCCAATATCTAGTCAGTGGCTTGACACCAAAACAAATATTAAAAGTAGAAAGGCAGTATTTGTTCATTCATTCCTAAGACCCTGGACTGATTTGATTTAACAAACAGTTATTAAGTGCCTAATAAAAGAAGGGCTCTGTGGTGGGAAGAAGCAGGACAGGACTGGGAGGCAAGAAACTTGAATTCCAAGTGCTATCTCTGCCTCCTTTATTGACTGTGTGATCTTGGGAAAGTCCTTTTAGTTCTATAATCTCCAGCTTTTCAGTCTATAAAATGAGGAGGTTGGACTAAAAGCCTCTAAGTAAGAATTCTTAAGCTGGGATCTGTGAATCTCATGATTTAAAAAAAATGATACCTATTTCCAGAGAATTGATTTCCTTTGCAATCTTATGTATTTCATTGTATATATTTAAAAATATTAGTCTGAGAATGAGTACAAAGTCTTCACCAGACTGTCAGAGTGACCTATCCCATAGAAAGAGATTAAGAACCCTGCTCTAAGATCCATCCCAACTCAAAATCTCTGATCCTACAACTAGATATACTCTCCAAAGTGCCTCCCAGTACTGACATTGTATGTTCTATGATACTAAGCCTAGGAATACAAAGGAAAAGGAGACTCGGGCTTTGTCCTCCAGGAATTCCCAATTCAGAGAAGTTTAGGTCAAATACGGGATGGAAAAAAAACCAAAAGAGGTTTATAGTCTCAGGTAACAGAAGAGAAAAAGATGGGGAAGGAGCAGGAGGAGAAAGAGAAGACCGAAAAGAAGAAGGAGGAGGAAGATAAGAAGGAAGGAAGGAAGGAAGGAAGGAAGGAAGGAAGGAAGGAAGGAAGGAAGGAAGGAAGGAAGGAAGGAAGGAAGGAAGGAAGGAAGGAAGGAAGGAAGGAAGGAAGGAAGGAAGGAAGGAAGGAAGGAAGGAAGGAAGGAAGGGAGGGAGGGAGGAAGGAAGGAAGGAAGGAAGAAAGGAAGAAAGGAAGAAAGGAAGAAAGGAAGAGAGAGAAAAGAAAGTCTTTGAGGGGCAATGATGAATCACAAGAGATAGAAAATATAGGGCAAAGAAACTTTTTAAAACTTTAAGTTTTTGTTGTTACTGGTTCTTCTTCCCCAAAGTTGGAGGGAAATAGAATAAACAAATATTGTCCCCAAATTTTATGCTTGTTTTCCATTTGTATTTATTCTAATTATAGGATCCTAAGATTTTATTCTAGGAGGGATGCTTTGAAGATATGGAGCCCAACCCTCTCATTTTTCTATCTCTGTAAAGTGATCTCTAGATAGATTATATCAATAGAGTGATTTTGGAGTGAGATTGATCCCTATAAGGAAACCAATGCATACAGATTACAGTTGTGTGACTTCAGTTCTCTAAATAAATAAATGAATGAATAAATAAATGAACTAAGGTGGCTAGTTTTCTTTGTAGTGCTCTTGTGATTTCATCATTATTGAAAGCTCCCAATGAGAAACATCCTCTATTAATAACCTACCCTACTACATAAGGGTCTTAGAGCTCTCTGGACACTGAGAGGTAAAGGAATTTGCTTGGAACGTAGCCAATGGATGTCAGAGGCAGAGGTAGAACTTGAACTCGGGTTTTCTGACATCAATGTTAGCTCTTTGTCCATTACACCCTTACTGCCTTTCCTGGCCCTAAATCCTCAGTAGGGGGGAGGTTTATGTTCTCTCTGAGACCACAGCAAACTGGAAATGAGCAGAGGAAAGCAAAAATCATATGGGAGGGGATAAAAGTATGCATAGAGAGGATAAAATCTCAAAAATTCAGGAGCAAATTCCCAGGAGGCTTTTGAACTAGGCATCATCCCAAGAGGGTAGACAGGAGCAAGAATGGTCTCTAGAAAGACCTGAAAAATTATCTCTGGAGTTCTGAGACAATTGCATCTCAATGGATCACGGGCTGATGTGCAATTGACAGATGGAGTGGGCAATGCAGGTCTGACTCAAGTTCACCAGGCATGGCTCTCTGCTGCCTACCTTAGAGACAGAAATTTGTGCCAGCCCCTACAGAAGGATCAATGGCATTAGCATGAGTCAGGTCTCAGTAAGGGGCTAGGAAATGAGTACCCAGTCATAGATGAGTGACTTCCCACTAAGTTACTGGTTATTATTAGTAGATAGTGCCATTAATTTGAAAGGGAAAGGGAGTGTAGGTTGAAATATTGCTTTGGCATAAAGCCAGAGAAATTGACTTTTTTCACTTAATGACATTATTATTAATTATTAATCCATTGATAATTATTGAGAAGACTGAAATAAATTACCTGTGGGGCCTCAATTTCCACTACTATAAAATGAAAGGGTTGGCCTAGCCAATAGTTCCTTTCCTACACTATGTTCTAAGGTTCCTTCTAGATCCAGTCTTCTATATTATATGTTCTGTCTCCTTCCAGCTCTGCCAGTCTGTAATTCTGAAGTCCCTTCCGGATCTGAAAAGTTCCCTTTCAGATCTTCTGACATTCTAAGGGCTTTTCCAGATCTGACTCTCTATGTTCTATGTATGAACATTTTATGTTCTAAAATCCTCCCCTGCTCTGACAGTCAATGCTTCTGTAATATTTTTTAATATAAGCATAAAGTCTCAGTACCATATCCAATGTGTATTCACTGTAAATGGTCGCTAAATCATGCTCTAAGTAGGTAAAGCTGATGGGGAATTAGAGATAATTATACCCACAATTATAATGCAATTTAATTTTATAACACTTTGTTTATATAAAGAGTTTTATCTACATCATCAAATTCATCTTTATCGAGCACTTGCTGGTTGTAGAACACTCTCCTAGATGATAATAATCACTTGTGGGTATAGGCCTAGAGAGGAGAAATGATTTGTCCCAAGGTCGCCCAACAATTCAGTGACATGGCTGGCATTCAAACCCAGGTATCCTGCCTTCCTGATCACTAGGATGGCATCTCTCTGCCCAGCCTCTATTCAGAAATAAGAGAAATACCAAGTCTGCCTCAAAAGAATCTATACTGGATAGTTTTCTGTACCCATACTCAAATTGTAAACTGATTAACAGTCAATAAGATTAGGAGCAATTAAAATATATATATAAATATGTTTTACATATGTGTGCATATTTATAAATATACATATCTTTAAATTCCCCTTGTTATATATCTATTTGGCTTCCAATCCTCTACTGACATATATCTTATATTTGTCTTTGTATCACCAGAATCTGGCACAGTACCTGGCATACAGTTGGTGCTTAATAAATAAAGATATGTTGCCTTACCTCTTTTTATGTATTTGTCCTGTCTTTCTCTGTCCCTACTAGAAAAAAAAATAATACTGTGAATATTCCAGGTATGAGTTGAGTTCTCCTCTGTTTCCTCCTTAAGGGCAGGACTTGGATCTATTCCCTTCTCAAAGTATTGACTCCCAAAAGATAAGGGCAAATCATCTACCTCTTCTATGTCTTCTTCAACACAGACAGCTGGTGGAGTTTCTACCTCCTAAATGGCAGAGAAGAATCCAGAAGCATAAAGGAGCAAAGAAGCCATTGAATGCTTAGCAAGAAAGAAAATGTTTTATCTGTCTGCCAAGGCTTACTCTAGAATAATGCAATTTCTATCCTTTTGAACTATTAAATTCATAAATGAAAGATCTTTAAAAGCCAGAGAGCCCTTAATCCTCATCTTATCTCTATATGAGCCATGATTCATAGATGGAAAGTCTTTAGGGACCAAGGAACCCACATTCCTCATCTTATCTCCAGGGGTGGCTGAAGCACAGAGGATGGAAGCGGATTTGCCTAGAGTCATACAAGTAACCAAGGCTTCTATCCAGGTCCTCTAATTCAAAATACTGTGTTCTTTCACAAATTTGTGACTCTGTCTTTCTGTTATCATTTTATGCCTCTTATGTTCCTGCCATTGTCTGCTCTAGTGATATTGAGAGCCATAGTCAGTAAGTAAACAAGCACTTATGAAGAGTTTACCATGTGCCAGGTACCATACTAAGCAATGGATATACAACAAAAGGCAAAGAACAGAGTCTGTGCCCAAGGAACCATTCTTCTTCTTCTTCTTTTTAATATTATTTATTTATTTATCTAGAATATTTTTCCATGGTTACATGATTCATAATTTTTCCCATTCCTCTTCCTACCCTCCTACAGGAGCCAACAACCAATGCCACTGGGTTATACATATATCATTGTTCAAAACCTATTTACATAGTATTCATATTTGCAATAGAGTATTCATTTAATTCCAAAACCCCAATCATATCCCCATTAAACTAAGTGATAGGTCATATGTTTTTCTTCTGTGTTTCTGCTCCCACAGTTCTTTCTTTGGATGTGGATAGTGTTCTTTCTCAAAAGTCCTTCAGAATTGTCCTGGGTCATTGAATTGCTGCTAGTAGAGAAATCCATTACATTCAATTGTACCACAGTGTATCAGCCTCAGTGTACAATGTTCTTCTGGTTCTGCTCATTTCACTCCACATCAATTCCTGGAGGTTGTTCCAGTTCACATAGAAATCCTCCAGTTCATTATTCCTTTTAGGACAATAATATTCCATCACCATCAGATGACACAATTTGTTCAGCCATTCCCCATTCGAAGGGCATCCCTTCATTTTCCATTTTTTGCCACCACAAAGAATGCAGCTATAAATACTTGTGTATGTATATTTTTCTTTATTATCTCTTTGGGGGGATCCTTCTTTTAATGGAAGAGACATAATGCAAACAACCGTGTACAAACATGATAGACAGGATAGCATGATGACAATCTGAGAAAGAAGTCATTATAATGGCAGGAGACAGGGAGGTCTCCTACAGAAGGGAGGATTTTAAGGAAGCCAAGGAAGCCAGAAGATGAAAGTGGGAAGAGAGAGTGTTCCAAGCATGGAAGAAACCAGTTAAAAACATGTAATCAAGAGGTGGAATGTATTGTTCAAAAAGCAAACAAGCCAGTGTTTGTAGTTCAGAAAGTAGAAGAAGAAAACTAGGGTTAGGTTGTGAAGACCAATAATTTTAAAAACCAAAGGGAAAACCTAGGTTTGATTCTCCAAGTAATAGGGAGCCACTGGAGTTTATTGAATGGGATAGAGGGGGGACATAGTCAGATCTGAACTTTAAGAAATTAATATGGCAGCTGAGTGGAGGATGGACCAAAGCTGGGATAGACTTGAGGCAGAAAGACCAACTAGAAGGTTGTTGTAATAATCCAGGCATGAAATCATCAGAATCCATAGTTGGGTGGTAGTTGTTTGAATACTGAAAAGGTAAAGGAGGTAGATGTTGTAAAGATAAAAATAATAAAACATTGCAACAAATTGGAAGGGTAAAGGAAGTGTGAGTGAGAAATGGAAGATGATATTGAGGTTGCATGCCTGAGTAATTAGGCAGATAGTAGTATCATAAATGTAGAGAGAAGTTCAGAAGAGGGGAGGATTGGGGGAAAAGATAATGAGGGAGGCAGAGTCAAGATGGTGGCTTAGAGGCAGCGAAAGTTCAGACCCCTGAAAACCCTTCCTTACTGATTACAAACTAAATGCTCCTAGGGGACTGAAAATCAAACCCCACAACAAGACAGAGCCAAGGAACCTTCCTGCTGGACTCAACTTAAAAGATACACCCCCCCCCAAAAGCCTGAATTTGAGAATGCTCAGGTTTAAGAGGAAGGAAGAAGGAAGTTCCCAGGACCCCTCCCCCACCTAGAGCATTGAGCCTCCAGTGGTAGCTGGAACCTCTGTGTGTACAAGGGTGCTGGTCTGGAGGGAGTACCTTGCAGGCAAAGCTGTGCAAGACTCAGATCATAGAACATAGGCAATGTGGAAGCAGTTGGAGAAGAAGTGCAGAGTGGCCAGCCTAGTTGCAGCACCAGAGACACTCCATATTGCCCCCCACCCTTTCTGGAGGTTTTGGCCTCAGGGCATATCCAGTTCTAAAAGTTCAAACCAGCTGAACTTAATCTCATCAAAGCCTTCAGAGGGCAGGGAAGCTCAAGCTCTGACACCCCACCCCCACAGACCACACAGAGATTTGCTGACTAAGCTCCAAGGGGGAAGGCTGACAGAAAAGGCCAAAACCAGAGATCCAAAATATAATGAGAGAAGGAATATTGCAGGCATCAACAAGGGAAAAAGAAGGGGCAAATATGTGCAAACAACAGAAAAAGAAAAAAGAAATTACAATCAACAGCTTCTATACAGGCCATGAACAAAGAGCAAATGTAACAAAGAAGGATGAAAAAACACCAAGCAAAAACACAGAAATTCCAGCGAATTAGACACAGGCTTTGAAAGAACTCAAAATACAATTCAAAACACAATTAAGAGAGGCTGAAGACAACTGGGAAAAGAACTTAAAAAACAAGATAAGTCATCTGGAAACAGAGGCATTTGGACTAAAACAAGAAAATAGTGTCTTTAAAGCCAAAATTAATCAGCTTGAAAATGAGACAAAGGAGATGAAAGACCAGAAGGAGAAGGATGATGAGCCAGGGATGAAATCCAGTCTTTAAAAACCAGAATACAACAGAAGATTTAGAAAGTTGTTCCAGAAGAGACAACTTAAGAATCATTGGTCTACCAGAAGACCATGACAAAAGAAAAATCCTGGACATCATACAACAGGAAATTATCCAAGAAAACTGCCCTGATATTTTAGAACAAGAGGGAAAAGTGGAGATTGAAAGAATCCACAGATCACCACCTGTACTTAATCCCCAACTGACAACACACAGAAATGTTATAGCCAAATTCAAGAACTATCAGACCAAGTAAAAAATATTACAAGCTGCTAAGAAGAAGTCATTCAGATACCAAGGAACTACAGTGAGGATAACACGGGATCTGGCTGCATCTACACTGAAGGACCAAAAGGCATGGAATATGATATTCTGGAAAGCAAGGGAACTAGATCTACAACCAAGAATCAACTACTAGCAAAACTGACTATATTCTTACGGAGGAAAGTATGGTCATTTAACAAAATAGAAGAATTCCAAGAATTTTTAAAGAAAAGACCATACCTGAACAGAAAATTTGATACCCAAGCCCAAGAGAATCATCAAAAGGTAATTAAGAAATTAAGAAAGAGGGGAAAAAGAAAAAGAATACAAAACAAAAAACCAACTTTTTTTGAAGATCCCAATCAGTTAAAATGATATGTATCCCTTTAAGAAAAGAGGGCATTGGTAACTCTTAAAAATTATTATTATCACCTGGCTATCTGGAAGAATTATACTTAGAGAGAACAGTGACAAACTGTATAGGATGAAATGCCAAGACATAAATATGTATATAGATATATGTATGCATAAATATATATATGTGTGTGTGTACATATATATACAACTAGAGCTAAAAAAGAGGTTAATACTAAGAGAAATGGGAAAAGAAACAAAATGGGGTAAATATATATGTAACAAAGAAGCACATGGTGGGAGGGGGAGAACATCGATACACTAGAAGGGTAAAGAGGTTATAGATAGGAAATATTAAATTCTTAAATGCATTGAAATTGACTCAAAGAGGGAAGAACAATCAAATACATTGAGGCAGAGAATTGATTTGCTCCTTATAGGGAAGTAGAAGCATAACAAATGGACTAGTGGGGAGGGAAGGAATACAAGGGAGGGAGAGGATGAGGGGTAGTTTAAAAAACTGTAAAGAAAATAAGAGGGGAATAAGAAGGGAGGGGGATATAAAGGGAAGTAAAATAATGGTGGGAATTAGGGGGGCTGATTAAAAACAAAACATTGGTGTGAGAAGGAAATAGTGAAAGAAGAAAAGGCAGGACTAGGAGTGGAAATCAAAATGCTGGGAGATACACAGCTGGTAATCATAACTCTGAATGTGAATTGAATGAGCTCACCCATAAAATGCAAGCGAATAGCAGAGTGGATTAGAAACCAAAACCCTACCATATGCTGTCTACAAGAAACACACAATAGGAAAGTAAACACAACAGGGTAAAAGTAAGAGGATGGAGCCAAATCTATTGGGCATCAACTAATTAAAAAAAGGCAGGAGTCTCAATCATGATATCTGACAAAGGCAAAGTAAAAATAGATCTACTCAAAAGAGATAGGGAAGGTAATTACATTCTGATAGAAGGCAGTATAGAAAATGAGGAAATATCAGTACTCAACATGTATGCACCAAATGAAATAGCATCCAACTATCTAAAGGATAAACTAGTAGAGCTCAAGGATGAAATAGATAGAAACACTATACTAGTGGGAGACCTGAACCTTCCCCTATCAGAACTAGATAAATCAAACCAAAAAATAAATTAGAAAGCGGTAAGAGAAATGAATGAAATCTTAGAAACAATAGAGTTATTAGATCTGTGGAGAAACATAAATAGGGATAAAAAGTAATACGCCTTCTTTTCAGCAGCACATGACACATTCACAAAGATTGACCATGTACTAGGGCATAAAAACATTGCAAACAAGTGCAAAGGAGCAGAAATAATAAATGCAACCTTCTCAGACCACAATGAAAAGAAAATAATAATTAGTAAGGGTACACGGAGAGGCAAATCAAAAATTATTTGGAGATTAAACAATACAATTCTCCAAAATCAGTTAAAGATCAAATCATAGCAACAATTAATAATTTCATTGAAGAAAATGACAATGATGAGGTATCCTTTTAAAATCTATGAGATGCAGCCAAAGCAGTACTGGGGGGAAATTTATATCCTTGAGTTCATATATTAACAAATTAGGGAAAGCAGAGGCCAATGAACTGGGCAGGCAAATGAAAAGACTAGAAAGTGAACAAATTAAAAATCCTCAGATGAAGACTAAGTTGGAAAGCCTAAAAACCAAAGGAGAACTTAATAAAATTGAAAGTCAAAGAACTATTGATTTAATAAATAAGACTAGAAGCTGGTACTTTGAAAAAACAAATAAAATAGACAAAGTACTGGTCAATCTAATTTTGAAAAGGAAAGAAGAAAACCAAATTGACAGCATCAAAAATGAAAAGAGAGGCCTCACTTTTAATGAAGAGGAAATTAAGGCAATCATTAAAAATTATTATGCCCAATTATATGGCAATAAATATGGCAGTCTAGGTGACATGGATGAATATTTACAAAAATATAAATTGCCTAGACTAACAGAGGAAGAAATAGATGACCTAAACAATCCCATATCAGAAAAAGAAATTGAACAAGCCATCAAAGAACTCCCTAAGAAAAAATCCCCAGGACCAAATGGATTCACAAATGAATTCTATCAAACATTCAAAGAAAACTAATCCCAATATTATACAACCTATTGGACAGAATAAGTAAAGAAGGAGTTCTACTAAATTCCTTTTATAACACAAATATGGTACTAATTCCAAAGCCAGGCAGGTCAAAAACAGAGAAAGAAAACTACAGACCAATCTCCTTAATGAATATAGATGCAAAAATCTTAAATAGGATACTAGCAACAAGACTCCAGCAAGTGATCATGAGGGTTATTCACTATGACCAGGTAGGATTCATACCAGGAATGCAAGGATGGTTCAATAGTAGGAAAACTATCCACATAATTGACCATATTAACAGGCAAACTGACAAAAATCACATGATTATATCAATAGATGCAAAAAAAAGCCTTTGATAAAATACAACACCCATTCCTACTGAAAACACTAGAAAGTATAGGAATAGAAGGGCCTTTCCTAAAAATAATAAACAGTATATATCTAAGACCATCAGCAAACATCATCTGCAATGGGGATAAACTAGAAGCCTTCCCAATAAGATCAGGAGTGAAACAAGGATGCCCATTATCATCTCTATTATTTAACATTGTATTAGAAACACTAGCTGTAGCAATTAGAGAAGAAAAAGAAATTGAAAGCATTAAAATAGGCAATGAGGAGACCAAGCTATCATTCTTTGCAGATGATATGATGGTCTACTTAAAGAATCCCAGAGAATCAACTAAAAAGCTAGTCAAAATAATCAACAACTTTAGCAGAGTTGCAGGATACAAAATAAACCCACATAAGTCATTTGCATTTCTATGTGTTTCCAACACATCACAGCAGCAAGAATTAGAAAGAGAAATTCCGTTTAAAATCACCCTAGACAATATAAAATATTTAGGAATCTATCTGCCAAGACAAACACAGGAACTATATGTACACAACTACAAAACACTCTCCACACAATTAAAACTAGATCTAAATAATTGGAAAAACATCGATTGGTTTGGATAGGATTGGGTAGGATTGATTGGGTAGGACAAGCTAACATAATAAAAATGATAATCCTACCCAAATTAATTTACTTATTTAGTGATTAATGCTATACCCATTGAACTACCAAAAATTTTTTTCCTAATTAGAAAAAACCATACAAAGTTCATTTGGAAGAACAAAAGATCAAGGATATCCAGGGAAATCATGAAAAAAAAATGAAGGAAGGTGGCCTTGCAGTCCCAGATCTCAAACTATACTATAAAGCAGTGGTCATCAAAACAATTTGGTACTGGCTAAGAGACAGAAAGGAGGATCAGTGGAATAGACTTCGGGTAAGTGACCTCAGCAAGACAGTCTATGATAATCCCAAAGATCCCAGCTTCTGGGACCACGATTCACTATTTGATAAAAAAAAAAAAAACTTCTGGGAAAATAGGAAGACAGTATGGGAGAGATTAGGTTTAGATCAACATCTCACACCCTACACCAAGATAAACTCAGAATGGGTGAATGGCTTGACTATAAAGAAGGAAACTATAAGTAAATTAGGTGAACACAGAATAGTATACACATCAGATCTTTGGAAAAGGAAAGATTTCAAAACCAAGCAAGAGCTAGAAAAGATCACAAAATGTAAAATAAATAATTTTGATTACATCAAATTTTAAAGGGTTTGTACAAACAAACCCAATGCAACCAAAATTAGAAGAGAAGCAACAAATTGGGAAACAATCTTCATAACAAAAATCTCTGACAAAGGTCTAATTACTCAAATTTGTAAAGAGCTAAATCAGTTGTACAAAAAAAAATCAAGCCATTCTCCAATTGATAAATGGGCAAGGGACATGAATAGACAATTTTCAGTTAAAGAAATCAAAACTATTAATAAGCACATGAAAAAGTGTCCTAAATATCTTATAATCGGAGAGACACAAATCAAAACAACTCTGAGGTATCACCTCACACCTAGAAGATTGGCTAACATGACAGCAATGGAAAGTAATGAATGCTGGAGGGGATTTAGCAAAGTCAAGACATTAATGCATTGCTGGTGGAGTTGTGAATTGATCCAACCATTCTGGAGGGCAATTTGGAACTATGCCCAAAGGGTGCTAAAAGACTGTTTGCCTTTTGATCCAGCCATAGCACTGCTGGGATTGTACCCCAAAGAGATAATAAGGAAAAAGACTTATACAAGAATATTCATGGCTGTGCTCCTTGTGATGACAAAAAAATGGAAAATGAGTGGATGCCCTTTGATTGGGGAATGGTTGAACAAATTGTGGCATATGTTGGTGATGGAATACTATTGTGCTCAAAGGAATAATAAAGTGGAGGAATTACATAGGAACTGGAATGACCTCTAGGAATTGATGCAGAGCGAAAGGAGCAGAACCAGGAGAACACTATACGCAGAGACTGATACACTGTGGTATAATTGAATGTAATGGACTGCTCCATTAGTGGCAATGCAGTGATCCTGAACAACTTGGAGGGATCTACGAGAAAAAACACACTATCCACATTCAGAGGAAAAACTTTGAGAGTAGAAACACAGAAGAAAAACAACTGCTTGACTAAATGGGTTGAGGGGATATGGTTGGGGATGTAGACTCTAAATGAACATCCTAGTGCAAACACCAACAACATGGAAATAGGTTTTGATCAAGGACACATGTAATATGCAGTGAAATTGCACATCAGCTACAGGAAGGGTGGGGGGAGGGAAGGGAGGGAAGGAATGTGATTCTTGTAACCAAGGAATAATGTTCTAAATTGACTAAATAAATTAATTATTTTGGGGGGCAAATCATTAAGTAAATGGTTTTTCCTTTCTCAAAAAAAAAAAGATAATGAATTTTCTTTTTGAACATGTTGACTTTGAGATATGTATGGGATGTCCATTTTGAGTTGTTCCTAGCTAGATATTTAGAAATGTGATAAAATTTAATCAAATACAGGCAACTAGATGGCTCAATGGATAGAGTCAGGCCTGGAGACAGAAAGTCCTGGGTTCAAATTTGACCTCAGATTATTACTAGCTTTGTGACCCTTGGCAACTCATTTAACTGCAATTGCCTAGCTCTTACCACTGTTCTTCATTGGAACCCATACCCAGTATAGATTCTAAGAAAGAAGGTAAGGGTTTTAAGTTTTTTAATCAAATGCACAGATGTTCATTCTGACTAGAGAAGGAAATGGCAAACCACTCCACTATCTTTGATGAGAAAACTTCAAATGGGGTCACCAAGAGTCAGACATAACTGAAAAGCAAAACCATTCTGACAGCAATGGTTGTACAATCTCAGAGAATGTATCTCCAGACTTAAGAACTGAATAAGGAATGAATAAGGAGCCAGAACAGACTGTGTAGATTCGAATGGCTGTTTGGGAGCATGTTTAGGAAATCTACATTAGCCTGTTTCCTAAGATGTCTTGAAGCAAACAAGATAGAGGACTGTCTACAGGAGATGGCTGAGCTTTTGACAATCTGTCAAAATCAAACATTTGTGATCAAAACTTCTCTCCCTGCCTCTGTTTCCACCCATCTGCAGACATTTGACAAACTCTGGGAACTACTGAAAGTTTCTTTCTCGCCAGCACCATAAGCATTGCTCTCGTTCTTTTCACAAATGCCTGAGGAGGGAGTTGCTGCTTGTTTAGCAGAATAGTGCCCTCTATCTCTGCACGCTGAAATTTGCAGTTTCATAAACAATCTATTTGAAGACTGTTTGGAATCTATTGGAAGACTAGTGAAAAGACTATTCTACACTGAATCAAGACTCCTGGGTTTAAGTCGTGGTTCCATTAGTCATTCTTGCTGTTTGATAAGTATCTATCAAATGCTCACCATATGCCAATAACAATGCACAAAAAATGAAAATGACATCTTCGTTCCTGCCCTCAAGGAGCTTATATTCAGGGGGTGGGAAGAAGAGGGAGCACATGATGCAACATGTTCATAGAAAGTGACTTCTTGTAGGGCTTGGGAGGGGTGTACTAACAAATGAGGTGAACCTTGAATGGAGACAGAGGCTTCAAGAAGTTAAGGTGAGGAAGGAGAATATTCCAAGCACAGGGGAAGGCTTGTCCATGATCATGGAGACAAGAGATAGAATATACAGCAAGGAAAATGACAATAGGGCAGTTTGATAGGAGTGTAGAGTGTGTGAGGGGGAGTAATATGTAATCACAATGGCTATTTTCCTCCTTAAAATGAGAGGATTAGACTAGACCTTCTCTTAAATCTCTTCTAGTTCTGAAATACTATATTCTTAGATACTTTATAGCTCTGACATTTTACAGTCCCTTCGGACTCAAACAACTTAGGATGGTTAGGAATAGATACTACATCCATGATTTCATTGGTATTAGGGAACTCCTAGGGAAAGAAATTCCCTCTACTTATTCATGTCAGCACCTTCTCCACCATTTATTATCTTGGAGAATTATTTAGAGCACTTAGAGGTTGTGACTTTTCCAGGATCACATAACTAGCATGTTCAGAAGGATTCAAATCCAGGACTCTGGCTTCAAGAGGTATCTCTTTGTCCAATATAATACACTGACTCTTTTTTTAAAAAACCCTTACCTTCTGTCTTAGAATTGATACAAGTACCAATTTCAAGGCAGACGAGCAGCAATGACGGTTAATTGTCTTACCCAGGGTCACACAGCTAAAACATATCTAAGGTCAAATTTGAACCCAGGACCTCCCATCTCCAAGCCTGGCTCTCTATCCACTGAGCCACCTAAGTGCCCTGATATATTGTCTCTTGATTCTATGGAGATCAACTCGAATGATGAAATTCATAATGAAGTACTCCAAAAGTATCTCAGGAACTGAAAGAATCTTAACATTTAGAATAGCCCAAAACAAGGAACTGACATGAGAAACTACTCCACTAAATGCCACAGAAATTAAAGGAAGCTGTGAGATGGAACAGATGGTGTACCTAATATGGAGTCAAAGGATCTGAATTTGAATTCCATTTCTTCTACTCAATTCATGTATGAACTTCAACAGTCTGCTTAAACCTCGGTGGATTTTGGTTTCTTCCTCTATAAAATGATAGGGTTGGACTAGACAAATTCTGAGACCTCTCTCTGCTTTCAGTTGTGTGTGTATACAGATATGGACCTTTGTCTAATCAGTGCTATTTCTAATACCCAGTCAGGAATCTCAGGACAACGAAGTCAGCAAATAACAAATCTCGGCAGGTTGGCTAGATGTGCCTACCCCTACTTTGGCTGCAGATAGAGAGTTACACCAAAGCTCTGTTTGTGGAGTCAAGCCAGAAGGTCCCCTCTGATTTGGGACACATAGCATCCAGCAGAAGAAAGACCAGGAAGACTCCAGACATCCCACCTCAAGAGATGGAAGCAGGGTCTCATCGCTGCATTCCAGGTCATGGGATCTGGATTATACAAGGTCCAGCCTGCACAATGGTCAGGGCAATATCCCCATGTTGAATGACAGCTCCCAAGGTGACTTGACAACAGCTCAAACTTTACTGTTCTTGTGGTTTCTTACCAGGCTTTGATTTCTTCACTTTGGGGAGCTCCCAGTGAAGGATTTCCTGTTCTTCAGCTTACAATTTCAGTGTTGCCTAAGGACAAAGGGTTAAAAGAATCACCCACTTTGTATTAGTTCACAGAGGTCTTCCCAGGTTTCTCTGAAATGCTCCCCTTCATCATTCCTTATGGCACAATAGTATTCCATTCCATCATATTCATATCCCATAATATGTTCAGCCCTTCCCTAATTGATGTCTGCCATCATTGCTGAGTACTTTGTCAACTAAGAGGTTGAGATGCTAGGCCTCCTGCAGAAGTTGTTTGTGTAATCTAATGATTCTAATCTCTTCACATCCCAAAGCTTTTTATACCCCTAGTAGAGTAGAAATAGCAAATTTGTCTCCTTGTTCTTTCTACCTGGCATTCTATCTCCAAACCTTATTCTCACACCCAGAATCCTCTCTTTCCTCACCTCTGTCTCTTTAAATCTCTAATCTTCTTCAAAGCTTAAAAATCTATAGCTATCTCCCTATGGGAGTCTTCTCCCGATCCCCCACTCAATGATTGGTGTCTCTACTTCCCCAGCGTGCTTTGTATTTACTCTGCTTATGTCTTATATTTATTCATCTTTGTACAGTTTCCCCCAAGGAGAATTTAAATTTACTGAATAATTAAATGAAAAATCATTTATTTATTAAGCACTTACTATGTGCAAAGTACTATGCTAAGTGCTTTGAGGGACAGATGGAAAAGTAAGACACAGCCCCAGCTCAAGGGGGCTTTTCACATTATTTAATAGAGATAGAGTGCCCATATAGAAGATTTCAGTTTCAACTCAGATGGAAAGCCCTGATGATCCTTAGGACAATGGCAAAGAAGATAGTGATGCTTCTTCTTTAATATCATTTCCACTGATAAAATTCTTTCTGTTTCTGATGCAGAACCATTTAACAGTGCCAAGAACACTGATAAGGTGAACTTTCTTTTCTGGGTCTTCTGCAGCAGTGACTGCAGCTCCCATAGAAGTTGCCAAGATACATCTCCAAAAGAGTTGTCTCTCCAAATTGTCTATGAGAGCTGGGTGGAAGGAAGCACTAACATTCTCAAGGCTCTAGGGTTCAAGGTCCATTATAGTGTGAAAGAAGGAGGTTGTTGATCTAGTGCTCATGGTTTTACTTGCTTGGCACATGCTCCTCACAATCTTTTCCTCAGGCTGCCTTGCTAGTTCATCTAGGCCCACTTGCCTGCCTTGTAGGTACCATTAGTTAGCAACTGGTAAGGATGCCTGGTTACTTCCATGGATGGTGGCAACATGGGCTCAGTTAGAAGAAAACCAATAATCTGAATGGTACTGCCACTCCTAAGGCTCTTGGGTTTATCTGTTGGTAAAAGTTGATTAGCATTGGTATCAATGATAAGATAGAAGGTGAGCTCTTTGTCTAGAGTGATGGCTGGAAGAAGGGTTTGTGATGTCTAGAATTAAGAGGAGAGAAGAAGACTATTCATGTCAAGACTCTTGGATTCCGAGTCCTTGTCTATCTCCATCGGGGTGTCAGGGAAAGTAGGAGTAATATAATGGCAGTGGCATACCCTGGCTGGTTTAGGCTACCTCAAATCTCCCAGACTGCTTTACTGGTTTTATAAGGGTAGATATTGTTTCACTTTTGTCATTAAATATCCAGTTTCTAGTATAGTACTTTCACATAGAGGTTTCTTAATAAATGTTTGTTTAATTTAAAGTCAGAGGAACTGGGTTTGAATTCTGACTTTGCTCTTTCCTAGCTATGCTATCTTGAGCAAATTACCTTCCCTCCCTGAATTGTAGTTTTCTTATCAGCAAAATGAAGGTTTAGACTAATTCTCTTGAGTCCATTCAAGTTCTAAATCCTAAGGTTCTGTGTTTCTAAGGAACTACAGAGACCATTGTATTGTCTGGGGGGTCTATTCAAATCAATGAAATTTCCTTTAGCATGGACAATTATCTCTAGACTACAAGTCAAGAGACTAAAATTTGAGTCCTGGCTCTGCTGCCTATTAATTGCATGACCTCAGAAAAGTCATGTCACTATTCTGAGCCTTGATTTTATTATCTGCAGTTGGAGATAATGACATTGTCAGTGAGTTGTGACAGACATGTATAGTGAGATCTAAAGTGGTATTATATAAGGAGGAGAACTTATTGAAGGATTCCAGTACCCAGACTAACAGGCTTCAGGACCTTGGAGAAATCCAGTATCCTACCAGAGCCTCCTCTTGCTTCTCTACAAAAGAAAGATAATACTTCCTCTGCTTGTCTCCATGGGTGGCTTTGTAGATCGTAAAGCATAATATCAAAATAGAAAAAGCAGAATGGAGAGAGACAGACAGACAGATAGACAGAGGTTCTGTACAAATACTAGCTATTAAACTAATGAAATCAGAAATCTGGTAATATATAGTTATAGACATAGACTGAATATCTTATAAAGTAAGGACAAGTGATGGCGGCCACTGCTAGTAGTAAGTAGTACCAGTAACAGTAGTGTCCACTCAGTGTGATGGGAACATGAAAAAAGGACCCATCCTATTGAGTGAATATGAATGGGAGTTCCACTGGTTGAGTAGGCAAGGTTAGGGTTCTAGACAACATCCAAATGTTGTCCATGTCCATGTCCATGTCCATGAGTCCATGATGAACTCACACAGCCACAGGAGTGCTGGATTGACCACACAATAGGAAATGACTCGTGATCCATTTGGATCCCAGGGAAAGATTTGGTTTGTGGTCAGACAGTCCTGCCCCACTTTTTTTGAGGCCACGGTCAGAAAAATGCATTTTAAATAGAAAAGATATTAAATATGAGAGCAGATATTTAATTCCAACAATCAATACCCCAGGCCATGGGGAACAAATTCAGAGCCATCTAGTTGGGATGATAAATGGATGCTATTTTTAAAGGGAGATGCTGCAAAGATCATTTCTATTTGCTCAGTGTGGCTGTTCCTTTGTGCGTGCTAGAACTCGACTAGGCCATTGAGCTTAAGTATTAATGCAACTTGCTAAGAGAGATAAAATGGCCAAACAGAGCTCTGAGCCCCCCGATACCATCAAACACCACAGGGGGAAAAATGTTGCCTAATAATCTCAGGCAGCCTTACAAAATTAAGACTAAACAGATGACCCAAGGTGTATCACTGGAAATCAGGCCAGCCCGACAGGGAGCACCCATCCATTTCCCAGGACCTGGAGTGAAGGCTCTGGAGCTGACACCATCGGAATGAGATCAAGTTACAGAATTTCAAGTCCCACGTGGTCTGGGGCAGCAAATGTGAAATAGGCCGACTGTCACTTGGCTCAGCCAACTTCGTAGGTTGGACATTTAGAGGGTGCCAAGCACCATGGATCACTGGAAGCTAGGAATAATCCATAAAACCATTTCTTCAGAAAGAATAGTTAAATTAATTAATTCAATCAAGAAGCATTTATTAATCACTTATCAATGTATAATAGGTACCAGGCTAAGCTCTGGCCATACCAAGATGAAAGGGAAACAATATTGACACTTAAGAAGCTTATATCCTAACAAGTATATATGTAAGTACAAAATTGCTGAGGAAAAGTAGATACAGTTTATATTTTACTCATAATTAGTTAACATAATTTTTAATTCAGCAAATTAATTATTCTCAAGGATGACAGGCATCACCTGAGAGTTCACTCTTCTGAGGAAATGAAAGGTCCCGTCCCTATCCTTTATCCTATCCATATAGACACACTTATACAGAATGGCATATGAATTAACTGAGACAAAGGAAATTAATTAAATTTATTGGTTTATACAGAGTGCAGCTTTTTAAATCTTTAAGAAAGTTTTAATATGAAATGTGTTCCCCCAACAGCTGCTGCATTATCTCTAACAGTCATTGAAATGTGCTCTTCAAAAGCTACAACTTTCATACATTTCCATGGAGTTAAGACACCTTCTTAGGATTAAACACTCTTTAATTAAACTGAATTTAAAACACAACAAAAGAGAGCATTGAAGTGTGTGTATGGCATGAAAAAGAACTAACCAATTAATAGAGAACTTACCAAAGATTGGGAAAACAGCTCCATCTGCTTCTATATGTTCAAGTTTGTATGTTCAGAGTCAGTAGAAAGTACATAATAATATTATACCACCATATCAAAATTATTACCTGTCTAATTAATTTGCACACTACTGTTAAGTAAGAGTCTTAAAAATCCAGTGATGGAAGAAGCAGGAGCACAAACAACTATAGAAAGAGATAAAAATGATTTCTAATAATCATACCAATTGCTAACACAAAAGTGGATACTAACTAAGCACTTGGGGAATAGAAAATAAAGTTATTTAAAAATTCCCTCTGGCATAATTTGCATAATATCTGGTCAGAATAAATCTAGAGTATTTTACATATGACTGATTGTCTCACTGTAGGAATATTATGCCCAAAGAAATATGGATGGTGAAAAGACTGGAAAACATTCAGGAATGTGCCAGCTTTGACCAGCTTATGACAGCTCGTCATTAAATTTTCAGTGTGAGTATTGACATCTGGGAAATTCTCAAACACTGCAAATCAGGGCTTGATTTATTGTTTAGTTGATTGTCTAGACTTAAGAAAGTGATGAATAAAATGTTAAGAGTTCAGATTAAACTTAAAAGTATGTCATTTTCCCCCAGAGAGATAGTTGTTAAATATTTGTTAGCACACCACTGGAAACACCCCTTAAGATGATCAGTTGAAGGAAACTGTCAGGTTCAGTCCAAAAAAGGGAAGACCTAATGAGGACAATAGCACAATGTTTAAATATCTGAAGGCTTGTTACTAGAAGAAAGAATTAAACTCATCCTGATTAACAGAGTTCCTGGAGGACTGAACTGGGACCAAAGGAGGGAAGTTACTGGCAAGTGAATCTCATTTCAATATAATGAAGAATTTTCTCATAATCAGAATTGTTCAGAAGTAGAATAGACAACCTATGGAGGTGAGACCCCCATCTCTATAGGTATTTGAGGAGAAATCAGATACCCATCTTTCAGAAATGCCATAGAGGGTATTACAACTTGCACTGTAATTATAGTGTTGGAACAGAGACCATCTAACCCATATTGAATAAGAATCTCCTCTACAACATCCAATACTGGGTCATTCTGCCTTTGGTTAAAAACTTCTATTAATGGAAAACCCACTGTATCAGAACAAACCTATTCCACTCCTGGATAGATGTGATAATATGTATGCTAAGCTCACACCATCCTTGAGAAGATAGAACTTTGTAAATTTTAAAGTGCACATTGCCTGGCACATAGTAGGTACTTAAATGTTTGTCAAACTGATTAATTGTTATTGATTGAGAAATGCAACTATTTTTTATTATTCACAAAGTATAAGATCCTGGATCTTAAGAAATTGGGAGGACCAACTACAAATGCCTAAAACAACTAAAGAACAATGATTAAGAACAACATCAACAACAGTCCACCAGATGGAACAATCAATCAGAGGGCAGAAAGTCTGCAGCATTTCACCTGGGACCTTGCATACAGTATATACTCAATAAAATGCTCTAGCTGGAAGGGTATCTCCTATCTTAGAATGATAATATTATTATAGTAATGAATTTACATTTAATGTTTGCAAAGTGATTTGCATTAAGGGTAAGGCTTAGTATAATCTTAAGACCATTGGAACTCTGCATGGTAACTCTTTTGACCCTCCCAGTAACCCTAGAGAGGCGGGTGATCACAGGCAATATGGCAGTATGAAACAGCCCTTGACCTTGGAATCAATAGACATCGAATCTAGAGATGTACTATGTGATCTTGGGCAAGTCCTTCTTTCTTTCTGAGCTCAATTTTCCCTACTTACCAGATCATCAGGGCTCTTTAGCCCCAACAGTCTATGACTTGGGGTTTGCCAAATTAAATGGCATGCAGTAGAGTATTTGAAGTATTCAAACCAATTTCCAGTCTTCTTTTCTGCTAATCAAAAGTAAAGAATCTAGAAACTAGAGTTAGAAGAAATTTCAGGAAATCATCTAATCCAAGACTCTCATGTTACAGATAAAGAAACTAAGGCACCAGGAGGTTGTGATTTGTGTGTGTTATGAGTCAGAGGTGGGATTTTAAACCAAATCTTCTGAGAATAAAGCTCTATATCATAACTTTTAGTCTTTATTTATGAGTCTATGCTTGAGAGTTAGAACATTAGTAATGGGGTGATGAGTAGAAACAATAGGTAAATGAGCCTGGGTCTAGCCAAAGAGCAAATCATTTACTCATATGATTGGAAATTGCCTTTTTGTAGACTTTTTCTTTTCCCTTCATTCCCCTCTCTATCTGTTGGAATCTTGCCAGCTTCTAAGACCCAGTTCAGGTACCACCTTTTTTTATGAAATCCTCCCTGATCTACCATGCCCTTTATATTGGCCTCATTATTCTTCATCTGTTCTTATCACACTTTTATTCACTTTATTGGATATCACATTCCCATACTTAACTGTAAGCTCCATGAGGGCCAGCACTATAGGAGCATAGATCTAGAGTTAGAAAGGACTTCAGAGGTACCAAATCCAATTCCTTCATTTTATTGAGGAAGAAACTGAGGCCAAGGAGTATCAGGTGACTTGTTCAAGGTCACACAGGTAGTAAGCACCAGATGTGAGATTTCTCTAACTCCAGAGCTAATTTCTTCTTCCATTGAACCACATGCTGTCTCACAGTAGAAAACCCACTGGACTTCAGTAAAGAGACCCAAGTTCACATTCAGTCTCCAACACATCTATTGAAGGGAGGATGAGATAGAGAAATGTGGCATCCAGACAAATCATTTCCAGTTTTCTCATCTATAAAAAAGGGTCTTGAATTAGCAACTTCTAAAGTCCCTTCCAGATCTAAATTCATGATCCCTTGTGCCCCCTTACAACCCAAGAAAAAATATTTTCTCAGTTTTCCCTGGGCATTTTATCTGATCTCTGCCTTGCCCCCATCACTCCCATCTGTGTCCATGTAAGAACATCCCAAATGAAGTATCAGCTCCTTAGGGAAAAGGTCAATGTGGCGTCCATCTTTTAATCTTAGAGCAGGGTCTTGCTTACAGTAGACACTTAATAAATGCTTGAGGGATTAAAAATTAAATAACTACTCTTCCTCTCTAGGCTTCCTTTTCCCCTTAAAATGAGAGCATCAGATATGGTGATGTTTTATATCTCATTCAACTCTAAATCCTTTAATTCTAGTTATCGACATAGACATTGATTATCTAGATATCAATAGTTATCAATATAGATATCGATATCGATATCCAAGGGGCAGATAGGTGGTGCAATGGATAGAGTGCCAGGCTTGGAGCCAGGAAGACTCATCTTAGTGAGTTCAAATCCATCCTGAGACACTTACTAGCTGTGTACCCCTGGGCAAGTCACTTAATCCTGTTTGCCTCATTTCCTCATCTTTGGAGAAGGATATGGCAAACCACTCCAGTATATTTGCCAAAACACTATGGGGTCACAAAGAGTTGAATACAACTAAAAAATTACTGAAAGGTACTGCAAAGCTGAATGGTTGTTGTTGGATAAAAGCAAGGGCAAGTGGACAGCAAGGTCATAGAGCCGGTCAATGGATATAACAGGGATCAGAACCCAGTCCTTCAGTGCTCTTTCCACAATGAGCCAAATGGCTCAGAAAGTTTCCAACCGCTTTGGTCCCAGAACCAACCAGCAGAAGTTCCCACATACCCTTTCCTGTCGAGTACCTTGATATATATTCCCAAACCCATGAACAAGGGAACACCATCACCTATCGGGTGTCAGCCCCGCCAGAGAGATTTACATCCCAGGCCATCATTTCCAAGCTTTTCCGATGGCCTTGCTCATGTACAATGGCAGGGGGGTGGGGTGGCGTGTGAAGGAGGTGGGGGATGGTGCCTCAGCCTCTTCGCCCATTGCTTTCAAGCAACTGGAGAGGAAAACCACCAGCTCTCCAAAGAGCTGAATTCAAGTCTCTCATTTCTGTTTTGCAGTGGATGCAATCCTCTGATGACTGGGGTGGGGGGAGGAGGGGTATCAACACCAAGAACCATTCCCCAGACCCCACCCGCTCTGATGTTCATACTTTAGCTCCATCTTCAGGGAGATCAATAGCTTTGGAAATCTGAAAGGCCTGCCAGAGAGCGAAACAAAGAAGGCAGCTTGTAAGTACCCAGCTTGTATCAGCTGATAAATGGTCCCCTCTTTAAGGAACTTATCTCTTTAGAACTTGCAGGATGAAGAATGGCACCATTTGTACTGTTTTCTGGGCTGGACGAGAAGAGTTGGATCTATTTAAAAGATAGTGAGATACTGTCGACAGCAATAGACAGGGTAATTGGAGAGCGACTGCTGTGGTATAAATTACATCACTCTAAGTGGGGGAATGGCCTGGGGAGTGTGGAAAAATTTCTGACAATTCACTTGTCCCACTGGCCTTTTGACTGCTTATCACTGCTCAGCAGAAGAAAAGAGCTCTGGGTGAAAAAATTAAGTATTGATCAAATTAACAGTTTTTACTGATCTTTTTAAGAGAAAAAGGGAAGAGAACAATTACACGGAGGACACAAAAGACGGGGCAGGATAGCTCTTGACCCCAGCGTGGCAAAGCTTTCTAACGCCAACATGCAGGATGTCCAGCTTATTGGGGGTAAACAGATTTTCTGCTGGAATCACATGGAGAAACTTGGGGAGCCCCCTGTCCCGTACAGCATCCTTGACAGCACCCCCTGCCTCACACATCCTACTCACTCCTTTCTCCAAGTAATGGCCCCTTTGGTGAGAGCAGGGCTGGGAAGGGGGAAGGGGGAATCATTCGTTTTTAGGATTAATGTCCCTATTTTATTTTTTTTAAACCCTTACCTTCTGTCTTAGAATTGATAAGTAAGTATTGATTCCAAGGCAGAATAGCAATAAAGGTGAGGAAACTGGGCTTAAGTGACTTGCCCAGAGTCATACAGCTAGGAAGTGTCTGAGACCAGATTGGAACCCAGAACCTCCCATCTCTATGCCTGGCTCTCTATCCATTGAGTCACCTAGCTACCCCAATATCCCCATTTAAAGAAGATGACACTGAGACTCAAGCTACTTGCCCAGGGCCACACAGCTAATAAATGTCAGAGCCTAGACATGATCCCCAAACCCTCAACTCCTCTGTATATTTTTTCTAGTAGCCTCCATCCAAACTGACTTTGATATCTTTGCACAGATGAAATGTGCCCAGATTCACAGGCTTTAAAGATGGGAGAGATGCTGAGGATCATCTAATCCAACAACTCTATTTTACAGAGGAGAATACTAAGCACTGGAAAAGAGAAGCACGTTTGCCCAGCAGTCGCACAGGTAATGTTGGAGCCAGGAGTCATAGCCACATCTGGTTTCAAATTCAGTGCCTTAGTACCAGAGGTAGCATAGTATGATAGAAAGAAAATAGGAGTCTCAAGACCTGAGCATAGGTCCTGGATTTTTAGTTTCCCATCTCTGAGCCTCAGTTTCCCCATCTGTAAGGTTCTTTTGAGGAAAAAGGAATGATGGAGATGGACTAGATAAACTTGAAGAACTGAATAGTTCAAAAGGTCTGTTATTCTTTTTTTTAAGCCTTTACCTTCCATCTTAGAATCAATACTGTGTATTGGTTCTAAGGCAAAAGAGCAGTAAGGGCTAGGCAATGGGGGTTAAGTGACTTGCCCAGGATCACACATCAAGGAAGTGTCTGAGATCAATTTTGAACCCAAGACCTCCCATCTCTAGCCCTGGCTCTCCATCCACTGAGCCACCCAGCTGCCCCCAAAGTCTGTCATTCTAAATACCATCAACAGGTTGGCACAGAGTAGGGTCACCTGGCACCTGGCCCTCTAATGTTCCCTCACTGAAATACCACCATAGGAAGGATCTTCATAAACAACCTATTAAAAGATTGTGTGAAAGTAGTAATAAGGGCATTGGAAGAACTGGGCAGTTAGCTGGAGCCATAGTGCATAGAATGCCAGCCTAGAGTTAGTAAGACGTATTCCTGAGTTCAAATCTGGCCTCAGACACCTTCTGGCTGTGTGAATTTGGGCAAAGCACGTGACCCTGTTTGCCTCAGTTTCCTTATCTGTAAAATGAGCTGGAGAAGGAAATGGCAAGCTTCTCCGGTATCTTTGCCAAGAAAACCTCAAATGGGGTCATGAAGAGTCAGACATGACAAATGACTGAACAACATCATAAGAATCCACAGACCTGGATCCGAATTCTGATTCTACATCTTCATTGCCATGTGACTATGAGCAAGTCAGTGTGCAATCAGTCTGTAAAGTGGGGGAGTGACCCTATGTATGCTAAAATTCAGAGGGTTAGAAAGGACCCCAAAGGGTTCCTGATCATGTCTGAAAAATAATTCACTCTGCAACATAATGGATAAGTGGTCATCCAGCCAGACACCAAGACCCCAAGTCAGACAGTTAAGCTCGAGTCCTCCCTCTGCCCCATGTTGCCCGAGTGACCCTGGCCAAACCCCTTAACCTCTGAGGGTCTGTTCACTCCTATGCCATATGAAGGATTGGACTAGAGATGCCACAGCTGTCCTTGCAGCTTGCCATCTAGGAGCCCATGAGCTTCAGAGAGAAGGAACCCATCACCTCCCCAAACAGCCCATTCCATTTAGGGACAACTCTTCATTGGGGAGTATTCCCATACTTCGAGCCTCCATTTTCCCCTCTTCCACTTTCCCTCATGTTCCTGATTCCATCTTCAGGGTTCAAGTACAACTACATGAATCCCTCTTCCTGTGACAGTGCTTCAGATATCTCAAGACAATTCTCACATCCCTCCTGGCTTCTCTTCTGCTGACTAAACATTTCCATTTCCTTCACCCAACTTTCATATGTCACAAACCCAAGCCCCCTACAATGAATTTATCTTTCCTAAAATGTAGCTCCCAGGTGGTGAAGTGGATAGAACATTAGATCTGGAGCCAGGAGAGACCTGAGTTCAAATCCCATCTCAGACACTTCCTAGTTATGTATAATCCTGGCCAAGACACTTAACCTTTATATGCCTCAGTTTCCCCATCTATAAAATGGGGATAAAAATAATACCTATCAGGGTTGAAGTGAGAATAAAAATGAGATCATTGTAAAGTGTCTTGCAAACCTTAAATGTGCTATACAAATGATACTTTTTATTACTGTGTTGGTATTGTGGAATCATGTCAGTCAGGTCTGACTTCTCATGACCCCATTTGGAGTTTTCTTGGCAAAGAGACTATGTGACCTTGACCATTTCCTTCTTCTGCTCAGTTTTCAGATGAGAAAACTGAGGCAAACAGGGTTAAATGGCTTGCCCAGGGTCACACAACTAGTAAGAATCTGATGTCAGGTTTGAACTCAGGTCCTCCTGACTCCAGGGCTAGCTCTCTATCCAGTGCACCTCCTTGCTGTCCATTATTACTCTGACAAAGTAATAATTCAAATGGGCTACCACTTCCTGTCTCCTGGAAACCAAGCTTCTCTTAATGCAATCTAAGATAGTGTTAGCTTTGTTCTAGTTTCCAGATCACACCGTTGACTCCTCCTGAGCTTGCCCATCAAACCTATCAGTTCTTTCTCATGTGAATTGCTGTCTAAGCCATAGCTGGCTCATCTTGTATTTGCCAAGTGGATTTCATGAACTCACACTTGGGCTAATGAATTATGATTTTATTAGGTTCAGTTCAATATTCAAGCCAAGATCGTTGGGGATTATCACTGAGAGGGGATAAAATGAAGGCTCACAGATAGAGAGTTGGAGGGGATCTCAGAAGTCAATGAGCCTAACCTTATTTGACAGATGAGGAAACCAAGGCCCTGGGAAGTTAAGTGACCAGCTGGAAATCATACAGGTAGAAAGCATCAAGAAGAGGATTTGAACATAAGCCACTCCAAAACCAGTGCTCTTTCTCCCATGGCAGGCTGCCTCCCAAAAGCAGGGAATCAGATTAAATGGTCTCTGAAGTTCCTTACAGCTTTAAACCTACAGTCTTGGAATAACAACAAGAACATCATTGTGGGTATCAACATAGCTTGCAAAGTGCCTTATATACATTATCTTGAGTCTCATCCCATCTCTGTATTAATATAGTATATTGGGGTCAGCTGGGTGGCTAAGTGGATTGAGAGCCAAGCCTAGAGACAGGAGGTCCTGGGTTCAAATCTGGCCTCAGACACTTCCCAGCTGCATGACCCTGGGCAAGTCACTTATCCCCCATTGCCTAGCCCTTACTGCTCTTCTGCTTTGGAACCAATACACAGTATTGACTCTAAGACGGAAGGTAAAAGTTTTAAAAAATAAAAATATGATATATAATATATGTATTATTGCCCCCAATTTATGGTTTGGGAAAAATGAGGCTGAAAACAGACAAGTGACTTATCCTTGGCTGCTCAGCTAGTGAGTATTGAAGGTACCCTCATTTTCCTGACCCCAAGTTCAGTGCTATCTATTAGAGGTAGAAGGGACCTTAGAATATACAATGTCAGAGCTTTAAGGAACATTAGAACATATCCTTCCAGATGTAGAAAGAACATTCAAATAAAAAATCTCGGCGTTAGAAAGGACTTTGAAATAGAGAATGTCAGTCTTAGAATATAGAATTACCAGAGCTATCATAAAATTTGGTACAAAGAATAAAGCAGAAGGGGACCTTGAAACTAAAAATGTTACCAAAATTGGAACACAGACTCATAGAATGTCATAAAGAACAATACCCTGGACAATACAATATAGAAAGTCAATCCTAGATTATACAATGTAGACCATTAGCGCTGGAAGGAACCATAAGATATAAATTCAGACTGTCTGCCCTTTGATCCAGCCATAGTACTGCTGGGTTTGTACCCCAAAGAGATAATAAGGAAAAAGACTTGTACAAGAATATTCATAGCTGCACTTTTTGTGGTGGCAAAAAATTGGAAAATGAGGGGATGCCCTTTAATTGGGGAATGACTGAATAAATTATGGTATCTATTGGTGATGGAATACTATTGTGGTCAAAGGAATAATGAACTGGAGGAATTCCATGTGAACTGGAACAACCTCCAGGAACTGATGCAGAGTGAGAGGAGCAGAACCAGGAGAACATTGTACACAGAGACGGATACACTGTGGTACAATTGAATGTAATAGACTTCTCTACTAGCAGCAATGCAATGATCCAAAATATTTCTGAGGGACTTATGAGAAAGAATGTTATCCACATCCAGAGAAAGAACTGTGGGAGCAGAAACACAGAAGAAAAACATATGATTGATCATGTGGTTCGATGGGGATATGATTGGGGTTTGGGCATTAAAAGTTCACTCTGATGCAGATATGAATACTATGTAAATAGGTTTTCAACAATGATACATGAATAACCCAGTGGAATTGCTTGTCAGCTCTGGGATGGGGGAAGGATGAAGGGTGGGAAAAATCATGAATCATGTAACCATGGAAAAATATCCTAAATAAAAAAAAATTTAAGATATAGATTCAAAGTAAGAAATGACCTTAGAACATTAAAAATAAAACATCAGATCTGGAAAGGGAATTGTAATATAGAACACTAGGCTAGCAATCAGGAAGACCTGAGTTCAAATCTAGCCTCAAACACTAACTCTGTAGCCCTATGTAAGTTATTTAACCTATTTGTCTCAATTTCCTCATCTACATTGGAAGACAGTGTGGGAGAGACTAGGAATAGATCAACACCTCACACCCTACACCAAGATAAATTCAAAATGGGTGAGTGACTTAAACATAAAGAAGGAAACCATAAGTAAATTGGGTAAACACAGAATAGTATACATGTCAGACCTTTGGGAGGGGAAAGGCTTTAAAACCAAGCAAGATATAGAAAGAATCACAAAATGTAAAATAAATAATTTTGACTACATCAAACTAAAAAGCTTTTGTACAAACAAAACCAATATAACTAAAATCAGAAGGGAAACAACAAATTGGGAAAAAATCTTCATAGAAACCTCTGACAAAGGTTTAATTACTCATATTTATAATGAGCTAAATCAATTGTACAAAAAATCAAGCCATTCTCCAATTGATAAATGGGCAAGGGAAATGGATAGGCAGTTCTCAGATAAAGAAATCAAAACTATTAACAAGCACATGAAGAAGTGTTCTACATCTCTTATAATCAGAGAGATGCAAATCAAAACAACTCTGAGGTATCACCTCACACCTAGCAGATTGGCTAACATAACAGCAAAGGAAAGTAATGAATGCTGGAGGGGATGTGGCAAAGTAGGGACATTAATTCATTGCTGGTGGAGTTGTGAACTGATCCAACCATTCTGGAGGGCAATTTGGAACTATGCCCAAAGGGCGACAAAAGAATATCTACCCTTTGACCCAGCCATAGCACTGCTGGGTCTGTACCCCAAAGAGATAATGGACACAAAGACTTGTACAAAAATATTCATAGCTGCACTCTTTGTGGTGGCCCAAAACTGGAAAACGAGGGGATGCCCATCAATTGGGGAATGGCTGAACAAACTGTGGTATATGTTGGTGATGGAATACTATTGTGCTCAAAGGAATAATAAAGTGGAGAAGTTCCATGGAGACTGGAACAACCTCCAGGAAGTGATGCAGAGCGAGAGGAGCAGAACCAGGAGAACATTGTACACAGAGACTAATACACTGTGGTATAATCGAACGTAATGGACTTCTCCATTAGGGGCGGTGTAATGTCCCTGAACAACTTTCAGGGATCCAGGAGAAAAAAAAACACCATTCATAAGCAAAGGATAAACTATGGGAGTGGAAACACCGAGAAAAAGCAACTGCCTGAATACAGAGGTTGAGGGGACATGACAGAGGATAGACTTTAAATGAACACTCTAATGCAAATACTATCAACAAAGCAATGGGTTCAAATCAAGAAAACATCTAATGCCCAGTGGACTTACGCGTCGGCTATGGGGGGTGGGGGGGAGGAAAAGAAAATGATCTATGTCTTTAACGAATAATGCTTGGAAATGATCAAATAAAATATAATAAAAAAAATTTAAAAAAAAATTTCCTCATCTACAAAATGGGGATAACAACAGCATCTACTTTGGAGGTTTATTATGAGAATCAAATGAGATATTTGTAAATCACTTAGCACAGAGCCTGGCACATAATAGGTGCTATATAAATGTTAGCTATTATCATCATCATTATTAATTCAGAGCATCCCAAAAGTCAGTGCAGTGTTAAGTCTTAATAGTTTAAAAGAAACTTTAATGGTTTAAAACTGCTCTGAGATTTCTAGGACACCCTGAAAGGAGTGTCAAGACTTGAAAGGACTTCAGAGATAATATAGTTCACTTTACAGATGAGGAAACTGAGGCTGATAAAAGAAAAATAATTTGTTCAAGATCACATGAGTAGTTAATAGCAGACCTGAAATTATGGCTCAAGCTCCTGATGCCCCACCTCAAACCACCCCACCCTAAAATAGGAATTTTTTCCACTCCTATACTCCCTTTTGCACAAGCCTAGAGATTGAAATTACACTATATAATTGGATTCTCACTATGATGTCCTGGAATGCATTCTTCCTCCAGAGGGACCATTGCAATATGAGTTCCTTGAGGTCTTTCTTTCTGGTTGTATTTAAATTCCCAGAACTTAGCACACTACCTGGCACATAGTAAGAGACTAATAAATGCTCGCTCTTACCACTGATTCATGCAGCGGTGTTCTAAAAAAGGGGCTTGGAGAAGGCAATGCTTACCAGCATGAATGAACCTTTAATGGCAGAATTGCAGGTATCATGACTAGCCACTGGATAGGATAACCCAGGATAATGAAAAACAATTTACTCAATTGTCTCCTTTCTCCTTATTCCTTCTTTTTTCTTTTCTTTTTCTCTTCCCTGAAATGACTCACTATCTCTATATAAACCTTGATAAAGTAATTTCTGCTTAAGATACATTAAATATTTTCTTTGAAACGTAGATTGGGGATAATGGAAAACACATTGGACTTAGACTCAAAGAGAACTGGGTTGGGATCTCACCTCTAGAATGGACTAACTAGCTCTGTGTTTCTGGACAAATCTCTGAACTTCAGTTTTCTCATCTATAAAATGGGAATAATACTTATCATATCTACCCTACCCAGTTGTGAGAACCAAATGATAAATTTTCTGGGAAAATCATTTAATAAAGGTTGATTGAAATTATTTGACAAACTCTAAAGCACTACGTTGATATCTGTTGTTATTATTGTCATCACCTCATTAAGTTGTTTTGGTTGGAACTTGGATTTGCCAGTAGTCTAAGTTTTCAGCTCTGCTGTCTGTCTGTCTGTCTGTCTGTCTCTCTCTCTGTCTCTCTCTCTCAGACTCTGTGTCTCTCTCTGTCTCCATGTCTCTGTCTCTCTTTGTCTCTATCTCTCTGTGTCCCTTTCTCTCTGTTGGCCTCTCTGTCTGTCTGTCTGTCTCTCTCTCTCAGACTCTGTGTCTCTCTCTGTCTCCATATCTCTGTCTCTCTTTGTCTCTATCTCTCTGTGTCCCTTTCTCTCTGTTGGCCTCTCTGTCTGTATGTCTGTCTCTTTGTCCCTCTCTCTCTGCCTATGTCTATGATTCTGTCTCTCTGTGTCTGTCTGTCTCTCTCTGTGTCTGTCTACCTCTATCTCCTTCTTAGAGCTCAAATCCAACACCCCCAATTGTCTTTCTCATATTGAATATTCCATGAGCATCTCTAACTTAGCAAATCCAAAACATGAGAATTAATGAAATTATACCATGGGATTGTGATCCTAGATGAGAGCAGGGAATTTGGAAGGTCATTAAATGTCCTTCATCTGAGTAGAAGAGAAGACCAACTGGGAGATTGTGATTTTCCTCCATCTCAGTTTTTGGAGGGAGAGGCAGGGGAAAGTACAACTCTGGAACCAGGAGATATGAACCCTTCCTTTAATTAGTGCCTTGAATCACCATTTATTAGTCCTTGGGAGGCTTTCGAACCTCACAGAAACCATTGGAACATTGCACTTGAAGAGACTTTAGAGATCATCAAAGTCTAGAAGTTTTTAATCTGGAGTCCATGAACTTTAAAAAATATTTCCATAAGCATGTATTTCTATATAATTGGTTATCATTGCTATCCCATGTATTTTATTTTATCCATTTAAAAATATTATTCTGAGATGGGGCTTTTAGGTTTCACCAAAGTGCCAAAGTGTTCCAAGAAGCAGAATAAGTGAAGAACTTCTGATCTAGTCCAACCCTTTAATTTCAGAGATAAAGAAACTAAGACCCAAGAAGGCAAAGATATTTGTCCAAATTCATGCTGGCCCAGAGTAGCAAATTCCAGGGCTCTTTCCACAACACTATACCAAGTTCTTTGGAATTAAAGTATAGTCTCAGGATGTGTTAAAAGGGCCCTTCTACTCATGTTAGGGCCAAGAAAGCCTGCTTTAAATTAAGAATGAATCAGTAACAGTGAAGATTCAGTGAAAAGGCAGCTCATTTCCTTTGATATTTCCCTTCCTAAAGTCTTATTCTAAATATGAACACATTTTTAAACTGTAGTAAATTGTCATATTGGCTAACATTTAGGTTTATTTGATTTAGTGAAATTTTCTTTTAACATTTTTCATTCATTGAATTTTTTTTTACATTTCATTTAGTAAACTTTTTCATTAAGTAGAGAAAAACTCAAAATCTTTTTAAAATTAATCATCCCCAAGAGAAATCAGAGGGTGATAGAATCATAGATATAGAACTAAAGAAGATCTCAGAGGACAACTAATCTAATTGTTTAATATAATAGATGAGGAAACTAAGGCCCAGCAAAGTTAATTGAGTTGCCTGAAGTGACAGGGTTAGTGACCAGTAAAGATGGGCTTTACCCTGATCTCTTAACCCTGCTAATCCAGCACACTGCCAATTGCACCATGCTGGAAGCAGGAGACATGACTGAGTTACTAGTTATGTGACTCTGGGCAAATCTCTTCTCTAAGACTCAGTTTTCATATCTGTAATATGGAGACAATGGCATTTGCACTACCTATACCACAAGACTGTTATGGAGAAAGCATAAAAATGTTATAGAAATAGGTTTAATCATCATAATAATTATTGTTGTTGGATTGTTCTTGCAATTTGCACTCCAGGGTCACCATGATCTGGGTTCACATGGGCCAGATCTAATCTCAGGGAAAGATTTTCCCAAATCACTCTCTCTGGTTCACTGATCCTTCACAGATCTTTACCCTTGCCATGTCTCCTAAATGTGGACATCCCCAAAGGTTCTGTCCTGGGCCCCCTTCTTTTCTCCCCTTAGATAATCTTCCTTAAAGATCTCATCAACTGCAACAAGTTTGATTATTATCTTTATGCAGATGATTCTCGGGTCTAAGTTTTCAGCTCTGCTGTCTGTCTGTCTGTCTGTCTCTCTCTCTCTCTCAGACTCTGTGTCTCTCTCTGTCTCCATGTCTCTCTCTCTCTTTGTCTCTACCTCTCTGTGTCCCTTTCTCTCTGTTTGCCTCTGTCTGTATGTCTGTCTCTTTGTCCCTCTGTCTCTGTCTCTGTATGTCTCTGTCTGTCTCTCTCTGTGTCTGTCTGTCTCTATCTCCATCTTAGAGCTCAAATCCTACACCCCAATTGTCTTTTGGAGATCTCAAATTGAATATTCCATGAGCATCTCTAACTTAGCAAATCCAAAACAAAAATCATTATCTTGCCCTCCCTCCAAAAACCCAACCCTCCTTTCTTACAAACTGTCCTGTTATTATTGAGGACATCATAATCATTTCAACCTCTAAGATTTGCAAACTTGGAGTTCTCAGCTGCTCATTCTCACCCCACCTATCCAATCCATTGCCAAATCTTGTTCAACGTCTCTCATATATCCCCTTCTTTCCAATCATGTAGCTAATGAACTTAGTTCAGGTCCCCATTACCTGTCCCCTAGAACTATTGACTTAGCCTCTGATTGGATTTCCTGCCTCAGAACTCTAAACACTATTATCCATCCTATGTTCAGCTGCCAAAGTGATTTTCATAAATATTTGATCATGTCCCCCCTCCTGCTCTATCAACATCAATGACTCCCTATTCCTGCCAAGATCAAATATAAAGTCCTCCACATGATATCAGTTTAGTCTCTTAATAGTCTTGTAGAATTCCCATGCTTGATTTAAATGTCTTCCCCCATTAGGAAATAGGCACCTCTATGTCAAGGACTATTGTGTTTTGATAGTGTTTTGTGTGGTTTTACCATTCTTTGTATTCCCAGGCTTGGTAAAGTACCTAGTAAGGACTTCATAAATGCTGGTAGACTCATTGACTTCCATTCATATGACAAAGAGATGGAAATAAGTGAAGTCCCAAACCAGTAGTCAAGAGAACAACATTTTCATTGTATTTGGTATGAAATAGCCTTCATTCTGCCCAAGAGAAAACACAAAATCACTGAGAGTCATCCATAAACAGTCAATACAGTTCTCTTCTCTCTCTAGAAGTCCCACCTCCATTGGACTGCTCTGTGGTTTGGACTCCAGATCCAAGGGAAATGAATTTGAGGTTGCTAACAAGTCAAAGCTCTGGCATTCTAGCCTGTTCTCCACTCAGTTTGACAAGTGGCTTTCCATGACCTTCTTCATGGATTTCGTACAGGTGTGGTCTTCCACATCTGGGAAGTCCTCTCTCCTCACCTCTGCCTCATATGATCCCTAGCTTCCTAAGTCCAGCTCAGGTACTACTAGGAGCTCTACCTAACCCCCAGTTCCCATCAATTAGTAGCAGTATCTCAAAATTACTTTATATTCACTGATTGTGTGAATAGTAAGATATGAACCCCCTTACCCCTTCTTTTGTTTCTCTCTTTGTAGTGACAAGTAGGTGGGGCAGTAGGTAGAGCAGGGAACTTGGAGACCTGAAGATCTGTGTTCAAATCTAGCCAAAGACACTTCCTAGCTCTGTGTCCCTTAAGCAAGTCCTTAACATCTCTCAGTCTGTTTCATCATCTGTAAAATGAGGATGATGACAGCACCTGCCTCATAGTTGTTGGGAGGCTCAAACAAGATAACAGATGTGTTGTTTGTCCTCCATTTCAAAGAGGACCAGTGACACCCCAGGGTGATGTCTTGACTTTCTCATGAACTGGATTGAAGTGAGGCAGAGTAGCATGAGACAGTCAACAGCCTCTCTCTCTCCTCCAAAGTTATCCAAGTCCAATGGCAGGACAAAAGTCAGGATGACTGGAGACGATCCAGGCACAGCAGGTGACTTTTGTCTTCCATGTCTAAGGAATCTCTGAATGCTCCACAACACCTGCTTCAGTCACTTTCATGATTCTTTGCAAAGATTTAAATGCCATAAAAATGCTGGTGATTGTTCATTTTTGTATACACAATGCCTGGCATGCGTAGTAGGTGCCATATGAAAATTCATCAATTGAATTATGTTGACTTCCATAAAATCAGATCCTAGTGACTTGCACCCTCCTTTTGATGTTCTTTGGCCATTCTTTTCACAAAGGTAGTGTAAGAAGGGACACAATCAAGCTTCCTTTATGAAAGATTCATAAAGAACTCATATTCCCGGGGGCAGCTGGGTGGTTCAGTGGATTGAGAGCCACGCCTAGAGATGGGAGGTCCTGGGTTCAAATATGCCCTCAGACACTTCCCAGCTGTGTGACCCTGGGCAAGTCACTTGACCCCCATTGCCTAGCCATTACCACTCTTCTGCCTTGGAGCCAATACACAGTATTGACTCCAAGATGGAAGGTATGGGTTTAAAATAAACAAATAAATAAATAAAAGCTTGTAATTAAAAAAAAAAAAAAAAGAACTCATATTCCCTCTTCCAGGCAATCTAACAGGCATTATATGAGACCCTACACTCCTTTTGTCCCCACTTCTTCCTCCCTCCTAACTCTCTCTCTCTGTCTCTCTCTGTCTCTCTGTCTCTCTGTCTCTGTCTCTCTGTCTCTTTGTCTCTCTCTGTCTCTCTGTCACTGTCTCTGTTTATGTTTCTCCTCTGTCTCTATCTCAGTCTCTGTCACTGTCTCTTTCCTCCTCCTCCTCCTCCCCCTCCCTCTCAGTCTCCCTCTCCTTCTCTCTATCTCTGTCCCTTTGTCTCTGCCTCTATCTGTGTCTGTCTGTCTTTCCTTTTCTGTCTCTTTTTGTCTCTGTCTCTATCTGTCTCTCTGTCTCTCCTTTGTCTCTGTCACCATCTCCTTGCCTCCTCCTTCTCCTGAATCTCTCTGTCTTTCTTCTCCCTTTCCTTCTCCCTCTCCTTCTCTGTCCCTGTGTCTGTCTGTCTCTGTCTCTGTCTCTGTCTCTGTCTCTGTCTCTGTCTCTGTCTCTGTCTCTCTCTCTCTCTCTCTCTCTCTCTCTCTCTCTCTCTCTCTCTCTCTCTCTCTCTCTCTCTCTCTCTCTCTCTCGCTGTTATCAGTGCCCTGTTTCTATGCATCACTGAATTGATTTACATTTTAAGTAGCTGTTCTAGGTTGGACTACATTCATTCCGGCTGTGGTAATTAAATCAATGAGACCAGGCCAGACTACAGTCCCTCTTCTGTCACCAGGCACAAGAACACAGAAATGATCCCTCGCCAACAACTAATAGGAATTAGAAACACTCAACTCACAAAAGGGTGTTTGGTGGTGAGGGATGATGGAAACAAAGAATGGCCATGCTAGGCTTCGTGATGGGGAGGGAGCCGGAGCAGAGAAGAGGAGGGCATTGAGAGGGGAAGATGAGAAGCTTTGCTCTTTTTCAAAATCAGATGAATTTGATCTAATAAAATCCCAGCTTAATAATAGATCTTCTTTCCTGATTAGTACTCTGGACGTAAGGACAGAAGGCTTGGGTTCAAATCCAGAACTTCTCACTTACTAATGGAGGGAGCCTGGGGCAAATCAACACCTCTCTGGGCCTCAGTTTCCTCATCTAAACACAAAGATAATCCTACTCAAACTCCTCTCCTCTCTCAGGCATGATGGTCATTGTAAGAAAAGCACTAAGCATGTTACATTCTTTGAATAGTCAAAGATAGCGCCAAGGTTTCAAAGAGACAGAACTAAGCAAGTCAACAGGAAGAACAGATTTCCAGGGAAAGGAAGTACAGTTATCCCTCCCACATTGTGAGGCTTAGGGGTTCTGCTCCCCAAGATCCAGAAAATCCATGGAAAACAATCTGGACCCTCCCTTCTGACCAGACTTTTTTCTCTTCCTTTTATGGGGTGTTTGTAGTACCTTATTGTAAAATTGGGTTTGGGTGTGCATTTCTCAATTTCTAAACTTTTTCTGCATCCTCTACTGGCCTTCATGTGTCTGTGGTTTCTGCAAAAATAAAAAATTAAAAAAAAATCCCATTGAATTTCTCATACCAACCAGACCCAGGATCTAGCAAAACGGTGATGGAGGAAGTCATGATGTGGAAAGAAGAACTGTAATCTCATAGAATCACAAGATTAGGATTGAAAGAGACTTTGGACATCACATTAAGTTCTTGGGGTGACCACAAGCATCAAGGTAGAAGCAAATGGGGATGTGGATCTGGAGTTCAGAGCAAGATCAGAGCTTGGGTTATTCTCTATGTAAAGGAGGCAATATGGTACCATGGAAAGAACACTGGGTATGGAGTCAGAGAATCTGGATTCAAGTCCCACCTCTGTGAAGCATTGAACCTCCATCTCCATCTGTAAAAATGAGGGGGGAAGTTCGACTAGACATCTTCTGTTGTCTTTGATAGCTTGTGACTGGGGAATGTTAGACCTGGGAATTTTAAGAACTGGGTGTGAATCCTGCCTCACACTTTCTAGTCATATGACCCTAGACAAGTCACTTTAACTCTTTGAACCTCGTTTGTAAAAATGAGGGGAGTGGATTTGACTAAACCCTAATTTGTTGCCCCTAAGGTAATTGAGGAGGAGTGAAGGAGAAAATGAAGAGAAGAGTACCAAGGACAGACCTGTGGGAGTCGAGAAGAAGGTCAGAAGCCAGCAGCAGAGACAGGAAGAACAGAGAGACTGTATGGTAGGGAGTGGACTAAAGAGGATAATATGTGTCTCTGAAGCCAAGAGAAGACAGAAAGTTAAGAGGTTAGAGGAGGTGGTTAGCTGGGGCTCATCAACTGTCTAAGGGAGGGAAGAACTAAAGAAATCCATGGAAGTAATCAGCCTTGAGAAGGTGGTCTCAGTAGCACAATGATGCCAGAAGTCCCATTTCAAGGACTGAAGAGGGGATAATGTGGAAGGGATTTATCCAAAGTCACCTTGTGATACAATTGACATAATTGTCACTGGAATGAATCTGGAAGACCTAAATTTGAATTCTATGGATGTCACTGACCCTCCCTGAGCATCAGTCTCCTCCTCTGTGAAAGAGGGACAAAACTTTTGTAAGGTTGCACAGTGGATAGAGCCCTTGGCCTGGAGTCAGAAAGTCCTGAGTTCAAATTCAGTCTCAAACACTTGTTATGTGACACTGAGCAAGTCGCTTAACTTGTCTCAGTTTCCTCATCTGTGAAATGAGCTGGAGAGGAAAATGACAAACCACTCAAGTATCTTTGCTAAGAAAATCCCAAATGGGAAGGAACCAATAGGAATAATCCAATTTTATAGCGATAACAATTCCTAATTCTATAGAACTTGTCACACGGTCAACAGATAGTGATTTAGCACTTCCTACATTCCAGACATTGAGCTAAGAAGCCCTGAAGATACAAAGAAAGGGAAATACACGGTCCCTGCCTTCAAGGAGTTTCCAGTCTAATGAGGGAAACAATAACTAAATATATACAAAAATAGATCCAGGGTAAATGGCAGAGGGAAGCCACTAACAGTGGAAAGGACCAGGAAATGCCTCTTGTAGAAGATAGGATTTGAGCTGAATCCTGGAGGGAAGCCAGGAGGCAGAGGTGAGGAGGAGAGAAAACATTCCAGGTAAGGAGGACAGCCAGAAAAAATGGTGGGAGTCATGAGATGCTAAGAGTGAATGTAGAACTTAGAGTGGATGTAGGGAGTCCTGGGTAAGAAGACTGGAAAGGTGGCTCTTTATCATTCTCAACTTTGCCTATAGGAAAGGAAAGAGACTGAAGACCAAAAGACCAAACAAGCAGGGCAGCTTTGAGAGCTGTAGGTGGAGAATGTGTGTTTGTATTTGTCTATAAAACATAAATAATACATCATATGTAAATATATTTATAAATGTATGTTTTAATTATTATGTTAAACTTTTAATTATGTTTAAATGTATAAATAAATAAAATGTATAAATAAAACTATAAAATATGAATAATTGCAAATGTATGAATAATACATCATATTTAAACTATATATATATTTTTTTTGTTTGTTTTTTTAAAGCAGGCTTCCAGTTTCATACATTTGGAGCCAGAGTGCTGGACCTGAAGTTCAAATCTAGCCTCAGACATTGATTAACTATGTAAACCCAGGGCAAGTCACTTAACCTGTTTACCTCAGTTTCTTGATCTGTAAAATAGAGAGAATAATAGTCCCTGCCTCCTAGAGTTGTAGCAAGGGTCAAATGAGATCCCTTTGGCACATAGTAAGCACTAGATAAACATTAGCTATAATTACTATTATTACTGTAGCACTTAGCACAGTGCCTGTATATCCTATGTGCTATGTAAATTACATCTATTATTTTAGTCCTTTCCCCCCAATTCTACTATGTATATGTAAATGTCATTCTCTAAGACTGGAATAAAAATAAGATTTAAACACTTTCAGAGGATGCTACATGGCTCCTTGGGTTGAGAGCCAGACCAACAGGCAGGAGGTCCTGGGTTCAATTTTGGCCTCAGATACTTCTTAGCTGTGTGACCCTGGGCAAGTCACTTAACCCCCAGTTGCCTAGTCATTACCACTCTTCTGCCTTGGAACTGATAGTTTCAATTCTAAGACAGAAGGAAATGGTTGTTGGTTGTTTTTTTTTGTTTGTTTGTTTGTCTGTTTCTTAAACCCTCTTTCCTTATAAAAATCCTCTTAGGGAGATAATATAATGTTTGGGGTTTTTTTTTACATTTTTGTTTTCTTGGATCAGACCTGTGAGTTCAATACTGTAGAAAGTTCCTGGCAAGAAACTCCTTCTACTGATGTAGATAAGTACCTGTTCAGATAGTGGACTTTTTCAATCTACTTTAAAGGGAAGGAGATGAACAAAGAGGAGAAATGTACTCAAGGTCATACTAGCTAGGACGTACAAAAAGATGGTGTCATGGAAAGAAAAAATTGGATGAGGAGTCAGAGGTCTTGAGTTCAAATTTTGACAGTGCATCTTGCCACCTTTGTGTACTTATATAAATGATTTTCTCTGGGCCTCAAGTTCCTCCTCTATAAAATGAGAGGATTCTAGCAGATCATTTCTAAGCTCCTGTCTAGATCTAAATCTCAAAATCTTCTTTGCCCTAAAAAAATAATAATAATAAAATTCTTCATTTGGTGAGTCATTCAAACCCTTGAATCTTATTTGCCAAAAGGGTTCAGAGGATAACAACTGACCCAGGGAAGCCCTTCTTAATCAATATTTAGGGTAGCAGGGTGCCCAGAAAATAACTCACTTGGTACAATTGCTATTTATTTATTTACTAAAATGTTGCTCTGGATTTTATAGGCACTCAGGAGCATGGGGACTCTCATCCAGCATGATTTTATTCAGGGCCATCGAGGGATAAAATCAAGTGGAGATATGGAAGAAAAACGGCCCCATGAACCCTCTAAAGCAATTGTAAAAACCCAGGAAATCAATAATTTGATAATTACTCTGAGCTCACTGACCTCTGTTTAAAATACAGGGAGCACTCAGCAAGTATCTCGCAGGTCAGAGCCATGGCATAGCCCACATCCTGGAAACTTCTACTTGTCATTATTTTATTTGAGTTATAAGTCACAGACTGGAGTGCACTGTCTGGGTTCTGTGAGAACAGACCTGCCTCTTTCCTTCCTCCTCATCTTAAAAGGACAACATCACCAGGAGGCTGGGAGTAGTTCATCCCAACATAGCGTCCTGCTAGAACTGTCGGGGATCTTGGAGTTCATCAAGTCCAATTCCTTCGTTTTACATAAGGGGAAAATGAGGCAAAAAGGGAGTCTAAGTTTTACTATAAACCACAATCAGCTTCTAGTCAATAACAGAGATGGAGCCAGAGTTTATCTAATTCCCACTTCATTGATTGGTCTTTTAATAATACCAGGGTTCTTGTGTATGCATTTCATAAGACAGTAGAAGTAACTTTAGAGTTTATCTAGTCTAACCGTATCATTTTAAGGAAAATCACAGCCTTGAAAAAGCATGTGACTTATCTAAGGTCATACAGAGAGTTAAGTAGAGAGCTGGGATTAAAACTCAAGCCCTTAGACCCCAAAGATGGTCAACTCTGCTATGTACTAACTACTTAACCTTGAGCAAGTCCTTTACTTTTATGAACCTCAGTTTTTCTATTTGTAAAGGAAAGAGTTAGATTAGATGAGCTTTAAGACCCCTTCAAACTCTAAACTCTGAGCCTATGACTTCAAATTCAAATATGTTCCCAGTCCTTCACAACAAAGATTTGAATGAATGAATGAATGAATGAATGAATGAATGAATGAATGAATGAATGAATGATCTGACCCACTATGGGATCAAAGACCAGTGCCAGCCTGCCTGATTCCTATTATGAAGAGTGGATCTAGGTGACTTTGCAACTCTTCCCATCTGGACAGCCACTCTATCATGCCCACATGCCAAGCCCAAATAAATAAATTAAGAAAACCAGAGAGAAGGAGCAGCCTAAGCTCCCCATCCCTTAAAGGACAATTTTTAAGCATGAAAAATGGCAGCAGCTGGATTGTTCTGGAACCTGCTGCCGTGCGGGCATCAATGCCTTCTCCCTGCATAGTAATGTGTCTTTAAAAAAAAAAAGGAAGAAGAAGAAGAAGGCACTGATATATGTTACAAGAAGTGTATCTCTTTCCCCGAGACAGAACATTTTAATTTCCCGACACCTTTTAGTGATTGCTTCAATTTCCGAAGATTTTGATAAAATCATGTGCTTTAAGAGCAGTAGGATTGAATACTGGGCTCTAGCAGGAACACTTTAATGAAATGCTCTGGTTCTGTACTGTTTCATTTGACATAACCTAGCTCCGAGGTCTAATAAACGCTGTGTGATAAATGTTGGAGCCGCGATTGTAAAAATATACTTGTAATTGGGTTAATATGCCTTAAAATACTACCCATCAGTTATCTTTCTCCTTTCTTTTCTGAGCCTCATATGGGAATCAGCTGTAGCCTCACAGGGCAGTCTCCTTTTTTCTCCACACACCCCCCTCCCCGCTTCTTCATTCTCTCTCCCCCACCCTGTTTGCTTCCTTTTTTTCCCCAGTGATGCACTCTATCTCTCTCCCTGAGATTACAAAGCTTAGTCACAGAATTTACAGCTGGGAGGGACCTTCAAGACCATCTGAGCCAGTCCCCTGCCATGTTAGGGTGAAATGATCTAACACTCTCAGGTTGAACCCACTGAAAGCCAGAGGACCCAAGGATTTAGAACTGGGCAGGACCTCTGAGTCCATCTAATCCAACCCCCACATTTAACAGAGAAGGAAAAAAACTAAGACCCATAGAGAAGATGTATTCACTGAAGTCACACAGATAGGAAATGGCAAAGCCAAGGTCTAAATCTGGAACCTCTCATTCCCTTTCCAGAGTTTGCTTTGCTCTGCATTAATTCCCTTATCTTGAGACCACCAATGGTTTGATGCAATGGCTGCTCAGACAAGGATGAACATAATACTATCCAGACCTGTTCCAAGGAAAGGGAAATTGTTCAGGCTGACACACTAGCCTTTAGTTCCCCCCTCCCCCTTGGACAGAGAATTCAGAAATACTCAGAGTGGGGTTTGGGGGAAAATTCTGAATTTTTAAGAGTTATGGATTTGCAGTATTTGGAACTTTAAAGATAGCCAAATTCTACCCTATTTTTTACAGAGGAAGAAACTGAGTTCCAGAGAGGAAAAGTGACATGTCCCAAATCATGGAATCATAGATTTAAAAGTGAAAGGAACCTTAGAGGTCAACTAGTCCAACCCAGTATTTATGAGGGGAGAAGCAAAGGCCCCTAATACCTGTGTGACCTTGGGCAAGCTAAGTAACTTGTCCATGGTCAAAAAGGTAGTAAGTGGTGGAGACAGGATTTGAACTTGAGTCCTCTGACTCTTTTCCCTTAGACACACCTCCTAGAATATCATGTATCTTCAAACTCAAGATTTTTCCTGATGATGGTCAGTAGGGGACTCTGGGCATGACCACAAACTACAGTTCACTGGAAATGGACTCCATTAATTGTCCTGTTGCCTGCAATATATATCCAATATAATTATTATTAATTTATTAGTATAGGATATTAATATATTCTATATGACATATACACAGTGTATGTGTACGCTTAGATGAACATGAGATCACTGCATGCTATGCAAAGGGAGGAATGAAAGCTCCTGGAAAGGACAACAACATATGTTGACTATATGCATTCTCTGCTGGAATCTTTGCTCCTAATATTTTATCCATCATGTATGAGAGTCCATGTGGAGGACTCATTCCCGACCTAGGAAAGGGCGCTTATGCATGTCCAGGAATAAGAAAGTACCCAGAAGAGAGAAGACAATTACAGGTTGGAAGTCAATGAAAGGTAGGGTGAGGTCAAATTCTCTAATGCTGGACCATATATATTCAGGAATAGTGGCATGTCAGTACATGGGCCATCTTCATGAAGAGCCAAATGGAAACAACTCAATTGAATACATGTTAAGGAGACACAAAGGGCAATAATTGTCACTCAAGGACCATCTGGGGCATTCCTTTCTGGAGAGATTTTAAAATCAATCCATCTTCCTAGCAGGGCTATGATTTGGAACTTCCTGCAAAATGACAGAAGATGACAACAATGGCAGCCATTTCTCTAGTGTGTTAAAGTTGACAAAGTATTCTGTCATGCTGGCCTAGTGAGATAAGGAAAGTAGATTATTGTTGTGCCCATTTTATAGATTCTAGGATTTGCCCAGCTGTGTGACCTTGGGCAAGTCACTTAACCTCCATTGCCTAGCCCTTACCACTCTTCTGCCTTGGAACCAAAGGCAGTATTGATTCTAAGATGGAAGGGAAGGGTTTAAAAAAAATAGATTCTAGGATCTCAAACATAGAATAATAGGATGAGATCTTAGAGAACATTTAAGCCAACCTCTACCTGAAAAAAATCTCCCCCAGCAACCTAACTGAAAAGAGTCATGCTAGCTCCATTTAAAGACCTAATGTGATAGGAACAGGGTTTAGGAGATTGGAACTCGCTGCCTCCAGCCAAAGGACATTCTACTTTTGAATAGCTCTAATTATTAAGAACTTTTCCCTTTCATTTACATTTTTTTTACAATTTCTATTATTCCTAAATTCTGTTCTCTGGAATCAAGAAGTCTTAGCAGATAGAGAGCCAGACTTGGAGCCAGTAAGACTTTAGTTCAAATTCTGCCTCAGATATTTCTTAGCTATATGATCCTGGGTAATTCACTTAACCTCCTATCTGCCTTAGGTTCCTCAGCTGTACAATGGGATAATAATAGTACCTACCTCCAGAATTGTTGTGAGAATAAAATGAAATAATATTTATAAAACATTTTGTAAACCTATTACCTAGTTCTAATCCCTCTTCCATGTCATATCCATTCAAATACTTAAAGGCAATTTTCATATCTCCCCAAGTGTCCTCTTCCCCAGACAGTTTGTATAACAGCTCGGCATATGTCCTTTCACCATTCTGCTCACCTTCTACTTATTCTCCACTTAGACTGTGAGCTACTTGAGAACAGGGACTCTCTTTTGCCCTTTTTTGTATCCCCAGCATTAGCAAAATGCCTGGCACATAGTAGGTACTTAACCAACTACTTGTGAAATTGATTCTTTGAACCCAAGTGTAAAGACTTTTACCTTTGTCTATATTAAATTTCATTTGATCAGATTCAGCTCGATACTCAAGCCTATCAAGGTCTTTGATCCTCCAGTGTATTAGCTATCCCTCCCAACTTTGTATCATCAACAAACTGATAAGCCTACCATCTATGTCTTCATCCAAGACTTTGACAAGATTTTTAAGATGCCATCAGCATAGAGCCCTGCAGTACTCTGTCAGAGACCTCCTTCCCAAATGACGTGCACCAGTAATGAACACTCTTTAATACCATCTCATTAACTAGTTTTCAGACCATCTCATTGTACCAGCATCTAGCTCACACAGCTTTCCTCCACATCCACAAGAATAACACAAGAGATTTGACCAGATGCTTTACCCTAAATTCTAGCTGCTCTAAATCCCCTGGTTGATAAGCCATCTAACACCCGATCAAATGACCTTGTCAAAAAAAGAAATGAGATCCACTTGGCATGAATTGTTCTTGATGAAGTCAAGTGGATGGACTTTTTGTGATCCTTTCTTTCTTTGTAGAATATTCACTCACTAATCCTTTAATAATATATTATAGGGGGGCCCTAGGTGACTCAGTGGATTGAGAGCCAAGCATAGAGATGGGAGGTCCTGAGTTCAAATCAGCCCTCAGACACTTCCTTACTGTGTGACTCTGAGCAGGTCATTTAATCCCCATTGCCTAGCCCTTGCTGCTCTTCGACCTTGGAACCAAGTATGGAGGGAGAGAGGGAAAGAGGAAAGGAGAGAGTACACGTTTTATTCATCATTTGTAGAGCAGGGAAATGATATCGAGGAGAAGCTACATGACCCACATCACAAACTCAATAAATGATAGGGCCAAGACTCAACTCATGTGCCCTGACTTTTAACTCAAGCCTCTTTCTACCCCTCACCACACTCTCTACTAGACAGTCATGAAAGGAAAGGAGAGGAAGAGTCATTTACTCATTAACCCAGACAATATCAACTGATCTGGGAAGAGTTTTGGATGAAGGCAGAGAACTTACCTAGGTTTAAAACCTACTTCTGCCTCTTTCTACCCATGTGATGTTGGGCTAATCACTTAACTGCTCTGAGGCCCTCAGACTAGATGACCTCACATGTCCCCTGTAACTCTGAATGTATAACTGATTGATGTAGAAATTGAAGGAATTTAAGAAGATCCTATATTCTGACTCTTCTCATTTACACTGGAGGAAACAGAGAGTGCAAGAGATTTTCTCAAGGTCACACAGAGCTATGATTTCAATCCAAATTTTATTCCAAATCAGGCTGTCTTCTCCTAATAACTAATTGGGGAAAGGTGCTTCAGTGCTTTAAGAAATAAATTATTTCGTTTATCCTCTAGCCAAAGAGGCAGAGAAAAGTAGGGAACAAGGACAATGTTCTGTCACAGTTGAGTCCATCTACACTGACCAAGCCGAGTGAACTTAATCTGTCTTTAACAGTTCACTCAGCAAAAGCCTAGTTGGAAATTTCATCCAACTACAGTCTGTGAATTCAATCCAATATGTGTATGTATAGAAAGAGAGAGAGAGGGAAGGGAGGGAGAGGAGGTGGAATTAGATAAAACATAGATAGATAGATAGATAGATAGATAGATAGATAGATAGATAGATAGATAGATAGACAGACAGATAGAAATAGACAATTTAGATAAATGTGAGAGAGATTAGATAAACATTAGCTAGATGATAGAGATGGACATAAATGTTAGATGCAGGGAGGGAGAGAGGAGGAAGGAAAGAAGGAAGGAAGGATGGAAGGAAGGAAGGAAGGAAGGAAAGAAGGAAGGAAGGAAGGAAAGAAGGAAGGGAGGGAGGAAGAAGGGAGGGAGGAGGGAGGGAGGGAAGAAGAAAGAAAGGAAAGGATGGAGGGAGGGAGGGAGAGAGGAAAGAGAGAAAGAGAGAAAGAGAGAAAGAAAGAAAGAGAGAAAGAGAGAAAGAAAGAAAGAAAGAAAGAAAGAAAGAAAGAAAGAAAGAAAGAAAGAAAGAAAGAAAGAAAGAAAGAAAGAAAGAAAGAAAGAAAGAAAGAAAGAAAGAAAGAAAGAAAGAAAGAAAGAAAGAAAGAAAGAAAGAAAGAAAGAAAGAAAGAAAGAAAGAAAGAAAGAAAGAAAGAAAGAAAGAAAGAAAGAAAGAAAGAAAGAAAGAAAGAAAGAAAGAAAGAAAGAAAGAAAGAAAGAAAGAAAGAAAGAAAGAAAGAAAGAAAGAAAGAAAGAAAGAAAGGTTTAACAAGGCACTTTTCCTCATAACTCACTGTGAGGAAGGTAGTGTGATTATTATCCCCATTTTACAGATAAACATAATGAGAGTCTGAAAGCTGACGTAATCAAGGTTAACCAGCCAGAAAGTGCCTCAGTTGAGTTTCCTATATCCAGCTCTTCTGACAGGGATGATCTTTTCCTCTATGTCATCCTGACCCTGGCAAATACCCTGATTACCTGAACCTTCTGGATTGGTAGCTAATTTTTTTTTAACTTTTCCATCCATGTCTCCTAGGATCATGTGAACACAGTCTACATCTTCACTAGGGGCATAGTACAAGGAACACTTGTCTGGGAGCCAAGGGACCTGGGTTCCAATTCTCAAACTGTCCTGAGTGATCCTGATCTCATTGCGTCCAGCTCCCTGAACCCTGTGTCCTCATCTCTGAAATGAAGATGGCGACACTTGCATCTCCTTCTTCAAAGACCCATTGGAAAGAAAGGGTTTCATACCTCTTCAAGTGCATATGGGGGCAGGAGCTCCATTGTTATTGCCATTATTGTTGGCATTATTCTCCCCATTTACGGATTACAAAACTGAGAGACGGAGGAGCAAAGGGCTTTAGCCAGGGTGTAGCAACTCAACAGTAAGAGCAGTCGGCGCTCAAGTCTCCCAGGAAGCAAAGGTCTCTCCTGCGATTTCCCTGAGTCAATAGCACTTAAGAGAAATGGGATGAGGTGTGTCCTTACACTTGGGTGGGGGCCAGAAGCCAATTGCCAATTATGTGTATGTGAATTCCAGGTCGTGATGCCAGCTGTTGTCTGAATATCCCCTAGTGCTAAACCCAAACAAGAAGCCAGAGCGGGGTAATTGGATGGTATTATTTTCACATCCGCAGCCATGGGAGAAGGATCAGGGCGCCGGGGCTGTGGGCTCCAAAACTCTCTGGAATTGACTCTAAATGCAATTCTGTTTAGGCACATTCCCGACTCCTGACAGGGAAACGAGCCCCCTGATAAGGTGATGGGGGTTCTATCAATTCTCTGTTGCTCAGGCCCCGGAATGAGATTACACAGGCACTGCCGGGGATGCCGGTCTATCCCCCACACAAAAGCCGGGCCCCGTGCATGAAATGGTATTTGCCTGTTTATAGGAAGAATGATGAAACTCTAAATGAATCGTTGACCTTTCTTGAATGACATGTGACCTGAGAGATATCTGAGGTGTAGATCACCAGCCGCTCTCCACAATTGCTGCCTGCTGACTGAAAACAAACAATACGATATCAAATATGGTTTGAAAAAATTGACTTGGTTCAACACTGGCCGGGGGTGGGGAGGAGGGCTGGGATGGGGGTGCTGGAGGGGAAAAAAAGTGAATTATTTTGACTCACCGGTCAGAACACATCAATTCATTTCACATCATCTTTCCCCGGGAGTCTGGCAGGGCTGTGGTGGTGGTTCACAACTGTTTGGGTTGAAGCCATCACCGTATCTTGGAATGCTCGGTTTATTTGCTGCAGACAGGCGTGATGGGGAAGATTGACAGAGAGCTGAAGAGTTCAGAGGAAAGATGGGAAAACGAACCAAGAAACCCCCTTTTCTATGGCGGCTTTCCAAGGGGGAGGTCTAGGGGGGAACCAGGAACATCCCTCCCCCAACCATAGGAAACACGAGAGAGAGGAGAGTTGGGTTTTAAGTAGTCATAAGAAATGGGCTCGGTTTCCCTGGATGGAAACTTGGAGGGTCTAAGCAAGATGTAAAATGTCGGTTGATCCTGGCTTGGTCATGAAAAGCATGACGGTTTAGGGGGAAGAACACCGAATGGACAATAATGGACAATTCAAAGACCTGGTCCTAAAACGTGTGCTGTGTGTGAAAGGTAGCACGTTTTGGGGGGGCGCGGGGGGGGGGGGGGAGGGGAAGTACCAGGGTCCAAACTTAGCCAAGAAGATTTGGGTCCAATTCGAGTCCCAAATCTCTACCTGGTTTTAGTCAAATGACCAGTCTCGGTGGCATCCTTTGAGAGGTGAGGTGGGACTCAGTGACTTCTGAGGTTCTCTCCAACTTCAAAGCTGTGAAACTAGGAAACATGGAGCCAGCTCTTACCCCCCCCCCCCAGGGACCTCCATTTTCTCTTCTGAAAAACAATGGAGTCAAATGAGCTGAGTTCTTGGGTTCCTCATCGTTCCAGGTCCTGACCAATGCACTTTGTGACATTGCACAAGTCCCGACCCTTCCCTAGATCTGGAAAATTGAGATTGTAATCTGTGTACTACTTGCCTCAAAGAGGTGCTGCTGTGGGGAAAGGCCTTTGTAAAACAGTGTCCTGGGCAAATGTGAACTCTACAGATCTGTCTACAACAAACTGAAAAGCACTAGACAGGGACAAATAATTTGAAGAAAGAAAAAAGAGAGGGCAAAGAAGAGAGGGGGGGTAGAGAGGGAGAAAAAGAAAGAGGGGGAGAGAGAGATGGGGAGGGAGAGAGAGATGGGGAAAGAGAGAGGGAGGGAGAGGGAGAGAGAGAAAGTGAAGGAGGGAGGGAGAGGGAGAGAGAGGGAGGGAGAGGGAGAGAGAAAGAGAAAGTGAAGGAGGGAGGGAGGGAGAGGGAGACAGGGGGGAGAGAAAAAGAGAGAGGGAGAGAGAAAGAGGGAGGGAGGGAGGAAGAGAGACAGACAGAGACAGAGAGAGGAAAGAAAAGAAGAGAAGAGATGGAATAGAGGAGTCTGAAGTTGGCTTCAGAGTCAAGAAGACCTACAGAGAAGCACTATTTGAAGATATTATATAAAATATGATCATTTGGTTTCAGCCCAAAGGAAATGCGTTGTGTGAATTCTAATACTGCAATCGCCTCCTGGGTTGTTGGCACTAATCAGTGCCTAGATATAGATCCTGCCTCTGGCACATACTGGCTGTGACCCTGGGAGAGTCACTTAAGATCTCAGTGTCCCCAGGCTCTAAATTGCAGAGCAGTTGCTAATCACATTGGCCGAAGTTTCCTTATTGGCCTTCCTAGCCCAATAAAGGCACAGGTGAACAATCAGTAGTCATATTAGTCCTTAAGAATCACAAACTCTGAAGTTATGTGAATGAAAACTATTATTATGAATCACCTATAAAAACTCAAATGCTTTTCTATAGCATATGGCTTCTTCAGAGTTCCACAACTAACTGAAAGGCAAAAAGAAGACAAAAACCTCACAACATTGTTGTTGTTGTTGATGATGATTATAAAAAAGCATTTAACTCAGTGAAGCAAGACAAGACCTTTGAGGAGCTTCTCCAGGGAGGTTCATCCCCTGCGTAGCTCAAAATCATACAGGATTTCTTGATAGATACAACTGCAAAGGCATCACTGTTTAATGACCTTCTCTGATCGTATGTCAGAAGAGACAGGCCAGCAAGATACCCAAAGTGCAGGCCAACATTATGGAAGATGTCCAAATGGAAATGGGCGAGGTCCTCCAAGTACTCCTGTTTGCAGATGGCATTGTGCTGATCATATTCAGTCCCAGAATGCCAGGAGTCTTCCTCAGTCAGATCCATAGTCATTCAAAAGAAGTTCATCAGTTTAGCAATCCCCACAAGAAAAATATGGATGGTAAATATCCAGAGTAGGAGTTGCAGTTGAATGGACAGTTCATAAAGCTGATTATATTTTTATCACATACAAATGCATGTTTTATAAAGGTTTATAAGGCAGTGGGAAGGGTGTATAAAGCCTTAAAATATATATAAATAATAAAATAAATATAGGGCTACTGCTTCATGGATTTTCACCTATTGCGAGGGTCTCTGGAACGTAACTCTGGCAATAGGTGAGGGATCACTGTATATGTGCATATATTAATATCTTGGTATGTGTGTGTACAAATATAGATACATAATATTTAAATATATCCATATCCATGTATGTGCCCTGTGTAAATATGTGTAATTATATATTGTTTATATATAATATTATATTATATGTGTATATTATATAGAGAGATTAAACATTACAGATGGGCAACAAACAGATCTGAACTGAACCAGAGAAAGAAAACTGGGTGAGTCACATTTGGGAAATTGTGAAGGATTCCCAGTGATCCCATGATGCTCTCTGGATTGAAGACTTATCTTCCTAACACCAATATTCTTTTCTTGAATCTATGTGGCTATGAATCATGGAATACCCCAAACTCAAAATTGAGATAATCCAGAGGATCATGGAGAGGCACAAGGAGGGAGGAAGAGACAGGGATGGTGTAAATAGGTTAAAGAATATTGTCAATGGTGGCTTGTACAAAAGAAGCATAAAAGCAATTATCCAGGAAATTTTGCCATTGGAGCTATTCAATTCTAATTTTGTTTTTCTCTGCCAAAGGAGAATGAATGAATGGAATTCATTTTTGAATGGAAATTATCTGGGGATGGAAAATGACTAACAAAGAATTGATACCCAGTGAAAAAGAGGAGAGAGTAAAAGAGCAGCTAACTTCCCCTTGGTAAATTTAAGTCACTTGGCCAAGATGAACTCCAACTGCCAGTATTGAAAGAACAAGTGGTTGTAATTAGAGAGACAGTAGATGTGATCCTTGAAAGACTGAGAGGAATAGGGGCAGTGTCTCCAAAGTGGAGGACAAATATCCCCATTTTAAAAAGGAAAGGGGAGAACAGTTTACAGATTATAGGCCAGTGGGTTTGGCTTCAATTCTTGTGGAAAATAAAGAAAGAATAATTAAAGATATGGCTAATAAACATCTAGAAGGGGAAACGGTGATTACAAAGAGCCATCATGGTTTCATCAAGAATGGGTCATGCCAGACTCATTTTATTTCCTTTTTTAACAGGTTATAAAATGAATAGACCAGAAGAAGGCTGTAGATAGAGTTTAAGGAGATTTTAGCCAAGCATTTGAAAGCTTAATTCATACTAGTCTTGCAGAGAAGATAGAAAATTATGCATTAGAAGATAATACAAAGTCTGGAAATGAATTGGAAACCACTAGAGTAACTGGATTCCAAGTTAGTTGCTAATGATTCATAATCAAGTTGGTCTCTAGTACAAGGTGTCAGGGATCTGCATGTGGCCTTGGCCCATTTTTCATTTTTATCAGTGATACAGTTAATGATATAGGTGGTATACTCAGCAAATTTCCAAGTAAAATAAAGCCAGAGTGAGGATCCAAAAAGATCCTGACAGTTCAGAGTTTGGGATAAATTTTACAAGATAAAATTCAGTTAAGATAAATATTAAGTCTTATACTTGGGATGAATAAAATCAACTCTACAAATACAGGATTTGAGGGAGACATGGCTTGACAACAGTTTTTAAAAGATCTGAGAGTTTTAGAGGACAGCAAGCTCATCAGTAGATGGAGCACTGGGTCTGGATTCAGGAAGACCTGAGTTCAAATTTGACCTCAGACATTTACCAATTCTGTGACCCTAGACAAGTCATTTAATTCTGTTTGCCTCAGTTTCCTTCTCTGTAAAATGAGCTGGAGAAGAAAATGGCAAACCAGTCCAGAATCTTTGTCATGAAAACCCTAAATGGGGTCACAAAAAGTGAGACACAACTGAAATGGCTGGACAGCCACTCTCCACTATACCTTGACTGCTTATTATTATTATTGGCTCTGTTCGAATGTTAATTCAATATTATATATTATATGTCAATAAGTCAATTTCATAATAATAGTAAACTGTTAAGTATCACATGAACATGGATTGTTATTATTAATCAATTTCAGCCATGTTGCCTCTCTTCTGAGCACGTAGAGTCCACCCCAAGGTCCCTCCATTCTAACAGGTCAGCTTTCACATCATCCTTCAAATCTTGCTTCCTTGTCATCACCTCCAAGGCTACTAACACTTGTGCCCAGTCAGTATATGACAAGAGACAGTAAATGCTTTGCCTGTCTCTTAATTAATAAGTGGTAAAGGCTCCACACAGTCTATTACTAATAAAGTAGGAGGCACTATATGAATGGAGCCATCGATATTATTATTAATAATTAATAATGTAGGCAATCATTAATATTAATATTGATTCAGATAAAGGAAAGTCCAGAAGATTCCCCCAGCTTTGCCCTGAGAAGTCACCTCGCCCCAGGATTTGATTTACCCAGTTTATCCCAGTGTCCAGCCATGATCTTGGCGATCGCTCCTACCTGCAGTCACTCACGTTCGGAGGGAAAGTTTTCCATCGCATATTACACACTAGAGCAGGCACCAGATTGCTGCAGATTACCCCGACATCCCGGGCCAGTCTGAGAGCAGTAATATCTTCATGTTGGCTGTCAGGAGCCGTCAACCCCACTGACCAACAGGGAAGGCCAGGCAGCCTGCATTACTCAATCAACTCTAAGTGTTATAAATACTGAGGCCATAAAAAAGTACAATGTAATGATCGCTTAAACAAACCCAATTCATCATCCGCGCTGCTCACACATCATTTTCCGCAGGCTGACCGACCAGTCGACCAGCCAACCAGCCAGCAGCTGGGGAACCAGAGCTACTTTCCCCCTATATTTTTCTTCGTCAGTCTGGATTTTGGCCACTAACCTCCATCCCCTTCAGACAGTGGGGATCTGTCCACAGAAGAGGGTCCGGGGAATTCCCTTTTCATATGAACAATCTTATTACAGATAGAGTTGGTCTGAGCTGTCAAAAGAGATTTCTGATTATTCTAGAGAATCATAGATTCTCTGAACTGGAAGGGACCTTAGAAGATAGGACCCAGAATGCTAGAAATAAAAGGGATCTTGGGAAATCAGAGCTGGACAGGACTCTAGAATATAGGACTTGAGAGACTAACAATATGTTAGACTTTGCAACATAGGACATGGAATGAATGCCCAAACTGGAAGGAATCTTAGAACATAGATTGTCAGAGCAAGAAGGAATCCTGAAAAAGAGAACATAGAATGTCAGGGCTTGAAAGGACCTGAGAGCATAGAATTTATTCTTAGACCATTGAACATGAAATGTTAGAACTAGAAGAGACCTTTGAACATAGAACATCCAAACTAGTGGAGACCTTAGAAAATAGAACATGGAATGATTGAATTGGAAAGGGACTTAGAAAATTGGGACGAGCATTAAAGCTAGAACATGGAAGACAGAATCTTAGACCTGGGAGGAATCTTAAAGGCTACCTAGTTTGCCTTCTTATTTTACAGTGATGGAAAACCAATTGTCATATAGCAAATGCATCCCACCATTGGGCAAGAGCCACATGGTCAACATCTCCTTACTCGAAGCATTGGAGCCAATAAATTATCTCACTAGCTATTAGACCTTAAATGACAGCCCTGGCTAATTTGTTTGCCTGCTTTTTAAAAAAAAAACCTTATCTTCCATCTTAGAATCAATACTGTGTGTTGGTTCCAAGGCAGAAGAGTGGTAAGGGCTAGGCAATGGGGGTCAAGTGACTTACCCAGGGTCACACAGCTGGGAAGTGTTTGAGACCAGATTTGAATGCAGAACCTCCCATCTATGAGCCACCTACATGCCCCAGATCTTTTTTAAAAGATATTAAATGTTGATGCAGAGTAAAAGGAGCAGAACCAGGAGAACATTGTACACAGAGACTGATACACTGTGGTACAATCAAATGTAATGGACTTCTCTAGTAGCAGCAATGCAATGATCCCGGACAATTCTGAGGGACTTATGAGAAAGAACACTATCCACATCCAGAGGAAGAACTGTGGGAGCAGACACACAGAAGAAAAACATTTGCTCAAACACATGGTTCAATGGGGATATGATTGGGGCTGTAGACTCTAAACAATCACCCTAGTGCAAATATCAATAATATGGAACTATTGATCAATGACACATGTAAAACCCAGTGGAATTGTGTGTCGGCTATAGGAGGGGGTGAGGGAAGGGAGGCAAAGAACATGAATCTTGTAACCATGAAAAAGTATTCTAATTTAACTAATTAATTAAATTAACTAAATAAAATTTCCCAATTAAATAATTATTGTTGTTTATAGATGGGGATACTGACTGCAAGAAAAGGGGAAATGGCGGGACCACCTGGCTCAAAATGGAAGAATGAAAGGCAGAAAACAACATGGAAATGCTAATCTACAGGAAATCAGAAATGAAAGAGAGAGAGGGCTAGAGTCAGGGCAAGATTCATAATAATAACTAACATTTATGTGGCACTTACTATGTGCCAAACCGTGAATAATTGCTGGGAATATAAAGAAAGACAAAAGACGAAATTCCATGACCTTAAGGAGGGCAAAGTTTAATGATGGGCACAACATTTAAAAAAAACTATGTAGTCCAAAATAAAACAAAAAAAAATATTAAAAGATGTTCTACTGAAAAAATGAATAATATGGAAAAAGGTATAATATTAACATTTGTGTAACACAATGGAAGGGTTTGTTGGCTCCAGGATCAGGAAGGGAAGAAGGGAGGGAAAGAAAATGAGTCATGGAAATGTGGGAAAATATTTTTTAAATAAAAATAAACTATGGGGTAGTGGAAGCTAGATGGTTCAATAGCTTGAGAACCAAGGCAGGAGGCAGGAGGTCCTGCATTTAAATCTGGTCTCAGATACTTCCTAGCTGTGTGACCCTAGGCAAGTCACTTAACCCCCATTGCCTAGCCCTTACCACTTTTCTTCCTTAGAACCAATACATGGTATTGGTTCTAAGACAAAAGGTAAAGTTGTTGGGGTTTTTTAAAGAAAAAGAGAGAAGATAAGGGTTTTTTAAATGAAATTTTTAAAAGATCTTCAAAGACTGGAAAATCAGTATCCAGTGCCCTCTCAATCATCTGTTGTCTAAGCTAAATATCCCATGATACTTCAACAGCTCTTAATAAAGCTTGTTTTCCAGTCTTTTCTCTATTCTGGTCACTTCTTTCTGTATATATTCCAACGTTATCTATATTTTCTAAAATATGGTGCACAAGCTTGAACACTTGTACTCCAGGGACAGCCTGAGCAGGAAAGAAGTTTGGTCTGATCTCATCAATCTCATTAAAGTCGGGAATTCCTCCCGCTCCTCCCTTCAACCAATAGAGATCCACAATTCATCTGTAATTTATAGGATCACAGATGTACAACGGAAATGAGATCAGAGGCCACTAAATCCAATCTCCTCATTTTACAGATGAGAAAACTGAGCTCCTTAAAAAGCTTCTGATATCATTCTCAAAGAGAGAATGTGTGATTTGCCCTGAGTCACATCTGTAACAGGTGGCAGTTATGATTTAAACTCAGGTCTTCCTGACTCCAGATCTAGCATTCTTTCCATGGTACTGACTATTGCACAAAGCACTAAGAGATAAGTGACTTGCCCAGGGTCACATAGATGATACATTTCAGAGACAGGACTTCAGTTCCAGAGTATCAACTGTTTCATATATATATATATATGTATATATATATATATATACATATTGCCTATCCCTTCATAGACCCTGAGATGGCATTCCCTTTTAACTGGCATCCCAATGATTATATCATGCCTTCTATTCGTGTCTATTTCTTATCTCTCTCAAAAATCTACTAGTCCTTATTTTCTATGACTCTTCAAACTTAATGAAATATTCTTTACCATGTTCCTGCATTTTGTATCATTATCCCCATTTTACAGAAGAGAAAACTGAAGTCATAGGAAGGGTTTTTGGTCCATGGGCACAGTGAAGAAATTTGGACAGCAGCCCAGCCTTTGGGTTAAGATCTCCAATAAAGAGGTGGCCATGATAGCCAAAGGCAGACCATTTGTACAGTTCCGATTCTGAGCTTTGAAGCCTCCTGATTCCACTGTTTGGTGCCCTTTGCACAATACCACACTTCCTAGATCAAGAACTCTTAAACTTTTCTGTGTATCCTGGGCTCCTCTGTCATCTGGGCAAAGCCTATGGACCCTCATGAAACTAAATTCATAAGATTACAAGGGAAACCACTTCCAGTGGGTTGGGTTTTTCTTTCATTCGTGATGTCCAGGCACTCCTATAATCCCCACTGCTGGGGAATCTGGGGCTGGGGATCACTTGAGCTCAGGAGTTCTGAGCTGCAACACGGCTAAAGGCACTAAGAGCAGCATCACTATGCTGAGTCCCTGGGCGTAGAAGGTTCCAGGTGGCTGGGGCTGCCTAAAAAGAGACAGAGCAGCCCAGATCAAAAACAGAACAGGTCAAAGCTTCCATGCAGATCATCAGTGGGACTGAGCTCCTGAGTGGACACTGTGTTTCCAGTTTCAGGGAAATACAGAGAACTAGTCTTTAAAAATGAAAAAAAAAATAATAATAATAATAGCTCAAAGCCCCCAGGTTAAGAATCTAAGAATCATTGACCTAGACATTGAGTTCCTGAGCATGTGTCCGGTAAGGTTATTCTTTTTTTTTTTTTAAACATACCTCCACTCCACTTCCATGACTTCCCACCCCCACTGTGCTGAGCATAGGACCCAGGAAAGAATAAACACTCAATAAATAGCAGTCGAATAAATGACAAAAAAGGTTTTTCCTGCCCCCTACTGTCAGTTGTTGTCCAGTCATTTTTCAGTGGTGTCTTAACTGATCATGACCCCATTGGGGGTTTTCTTGGCTGAGATACTGGAGTGGTTTGCCATTTCCGTCTCCAGCTCATTTTACAAATAAGGAAACTGAGGCAACCTGGGTTAAGTGACTTGCCTGGGGTCATATAGCTAGTATCTGAGGCTGGACTTGGACTCAGGTCTTCTTGACTCCAAGCTCAGCACTCAGTTCACTGCAACACCTAGCTGCCCTTTGGTTTCCCCTTATTTATTCTTTCCTCCCATCCAATAGTGAGTAAACAGTTCCAGCTCAGGGTAATCCAGTTGAAAATATCTTAACAGATACTCCTTGGCTGTATCTTTAAAAAAAAAAAGTTTCACTCAACAGGAAACAAGAGACTGTTATTGGAAATGTGAATTGATTCGGTGCTAAAAAGAGGTGGCTGGACACAGAAATGAGAATTTACAACCAAAGTATCCCCTATCAAGGTCGCTTTTATGAGGCTGCAGGAACCTGGCTCTCCTCAAAGTCCAGGCTATTTTTTTTTAATAGAAAGGTATATTTGTTCCATTCTTGAAGACTGGAGACTATGCTTCCTTTTTATTTAAGTAAAAAATTTACACTGAGATCAAAGCTTGATAAATTAAAAAACAAGAGCACCTAGCTGGGGGACCTATATCAGAGGACTTTAGAATTAAAGGAGAATCACCTGGGATACCTGTTGGGAGCTCTATTACCTGGCAATGTGGCCATGCAGTCGTTCTCCATCAGTATCTGTTCTGGACTCTTTAGAACCTAGAGTTCCAAGCTGTGTGACCCTGGGCAAGTCACTTGACCCCCATTGCCTAGCCCTTACCACTCTTCTGCTTTGGAGCCAATATACAGTATTGACTCTAAGACGGAAGGTAAGGGTTAAAAAAAAAAAAAACCTAGAGTTCCAGGTAGGGACAAGATCCATGTGCTTGATGGCCAAAGAACTGGGTTCTAATTCTGACCCCACTATTTCTTTACTCATTAGCTGTGTGACCTTGAACACGATCCTCCCCACCCTTTCAAGCTTCAGTTCCATTAATAACATGGTTAGAAAAATTCTTGAACAGCTTCCCTTGTGAGGTGGTTGTGAAAAAAAATTGCTTTGTAACCTTACAGGGTATAGAAATTGGAATGATGTGGGGGTTTGCACATAGCTTTTTTAATGCATTTCTTTAGTTAGAGTTTAGTGGGGGTGAAATAGATAGTAAAAAAGAGATTTTTTTAAATGGGAGTTAGAATTTAAAGCGTTACAAAATGGGACTAAGGAATGGTTATGAGGATTGGTTGGAAAAATACTTAGTCTGGAGAAGAGAGAACAGGGGAAGGACACATTCATTATCTTCAAGTATTTAAAGTATTGTCTACTGGAAGAGGGGTTAGCTTTATTGTGCTTGGCCTTAAAGGCAGAACTAAGGACGATGAATGGAGTTACAAAGAAATAGATTGTGGATTAAGGGCATTGGAGCTCTTAGGACCCTCCCCACCTCTGTTAGAGAGAACTAGTTCAATACTGGCAGTTTGAGAGGGGGTGTTATAATAATGCAGTGCCTGGTAAATAGTAGGTGCCTAATAAATGTTTATTGACTGACAGACTAATAATCTCTATGGTTTATTGTTTCCAATGATAAATCTTTCCCTGGAACAACATAATCTGAATCATGTCTCTCTAAAAACCTCTAGGCTCTTGCAAGCATCAGGCTTCCAAAGTAATAAATATGAAATGGGTTTATTAAAGAAACAGAGAAAGGACTCATCATATTAGAGGCAAAGCTCTAGTGGGTTTTTTTCTCCCATCCTTAGCTTATTTTCCCTTCCTGCGAAAGATTCAAAAAGAGGTCCCCTGAACTCATATACTTCACTTAGAAAGACCCCAGAAAGAGGAGTGGGAATGTGGGTCCAGATCCAGATTCTGAGTTTCTGCCTCCTTAGCATCTTCCTTCCCCCTCCACCACCCAGAGAGCCATCCCATATTTATGTATGATTTTATGTGATCCTCATAACAACTGTGGAAGGTAAATGCTGTAATTTTGGAGAAGAGGCAACAGGCAGAGAAAGGGGAAGGGCTTTGCCCAAAGTCACCCAGCTAATAACCTGCCTAAGGCAGGGGTTCCTGATAGCAAGCCCAGCACCCTCCACTAAGCTACCTAATTGCCTTTACCTGGGATATGGATGCGTGCATCTGCCCAATGTTCTCCTTTCTCCTCTCTGCCAGCCTGTTCCTTCTTTGTCTCCTTTGCTAGGTCATCATGTACCTGCCACATGTGAAATGTGGGTGGCCCCTGAGATTCTGTTCCAGGCTCTTGCCAGAGCTTTTCTCTTAGTGATTTCATCTGCTCCTGGAAGTTCACTTGTCTGACCCCCACATCTCTTCTCCAGATACTTAACCCAGATCTCTCTCCTGAATGCCAGCCATGCCCTGCCAGCACCTGCTGAACTTCTCCACCTGCATGTCCCTGGGGCACCTCAGACTTAGCATATCCAACACATTACTCATTTGCTTACCCCTTAAACCAGACCCACCTCCAAGTTTCTTTATTTTTTATTTGAAAGCATCAGTATCCCTCCAGTCACCCAGAGTCATCGTCTTGCAGTCATCTCTGTATCTTTATTCACCTTCACATTTCCTTGTCTATTGGGCAGCCACATGGCACTGGGTAGAATGCCAGGCTGATAATCAGGAAAACTCATCTTCTTGAATTCGAATCTGGCCTTAGATACTTCCTAGCTATGTGACCCTGAGCAAGGCACTTAACTCTGCTTGCCTCAGTTTCCTCATCTATAAAAAGAGCTGGAGAAGAAAATGATGAACCACTCCAGGATCTTTATCAAGAAAAGTTCAAATGGGGTCATCAGAAGCCTGAAAAATGACCAAACAACAATAGACTCTCTCATACCTGTCCTCTTCTCTCCACTCAAGTGGATCCACTCTCCTAGATCAAGTCTTCATCATCTCTCCACTTGGATTGGCACGACAGCCTTCTAATCAGTTTCCCTCTGTTTCCAGTCTCCCTTCATCAACCCATCCTCCACAAATCTGCCAAGTTACACTTTCTAAAATACAAGTCTGACTATGTCACTCCCTGATTAATTTTTTTTTATTTTGTAGCTCCTTATAGCTTCTAGGATAAAATATGAACTCCTCTGCCTGGTATTTAAAGCCCAAACAATTTGGTACTCCCCTGCCTTTTCAGACATTTCCTATTCCTCCCTTCACAAACTTTATATGTCAGTCAAACGCTTCTTAAACTCGAAATCCCATCTCCTGGTTCTGTGTCTTTGCCCAGGCTATCCCTAATACCTGGAATATCCTCCCTACTCATCTCCTCTTCTTAGAATCCCTAGCTCACTTCTTAGAATTCAAAACTCACTTGTAGTAAGTAGCTTTCACCATCCCAGCTCCCAACCCTAGTAGCTCCTTCCCCCTTCAAATTATCTTGTATCGATATTATAAACCACCACCATCACCACCTCCTCAGTTGAATGTAAGCTCTTTGAGGTCAAGGACTATTTTGTTGTTATCTTTTTTTCCCTAGTACTTATCACAGTGCCTACATTCTGAGAGACCCCAAAGAAACCATTCATTCCATTGAATGTTACTGAATCTTCTTCCTCATACACCTCCACCTGACTCACTGAGCCAGGCTGGACAGGAAACTGTCCATCCCCTACACTGAAAGCCTCTTCCCTATTTACCTCCTGTCACCCCACTGAGAGTCACAGAACTCAGCCTCCCAGCTCATGCACCATTTATCACCTTTGTCCTTCATCAGCCTCCTGTACTTGTAGCCAGAGGCAAAACCATTCTGATCTGCCTGAGCTGAACAATACAATATTTCTGTTCAGCTGTGAAGTTGATTAATAATTTGGAAATGAAATCAATATGGGCATTGAGACTCACTGCTACAACCTCATCCAGCACAAGGCAGGAGTCTCTGTCTAAAACAGAGCAGTAGAAAATCTCAGAAAAGGAAAGGACCTCCTAGGTTTTCTGATCCAACCCCTCCCTCAGTGGGAATTCCTTATACAGTATCCCCAAGTGATTATCCAGAATCCTTTTGAAGACCTACAGTGATGAAGAACTAATCACCTCATGAGGAAGATAATTTCACTTCTAAACAACTCTGATCATTAGAAAGTTTTTCTCTATATAAGAGAGGAAATGGTCAGCCACTCTGGGGCCAAGCAGAACTGGTTGAGTAGATCTTCCTTGTGAAAATATATAAAAATTATCATCAGGTATCTCACATTTAGGTCTTCTGTTCTCAATGCTAAGCCTTCCCATTGTTCTTCCTCTCCCATGATTCATACTCTGCTGGGCATTCACCAACTTGTCAATGTCCTTCTTAAAATGGGGCACCTAGCATTGGACATCATACTCCAGTTTTGGTCTGGTAATTGTAGAGGATTGCAAAACCAATACTTTCTGATTCTGAATGTTACAAATCTAAGAATATATCCTGAGTACTGCCATGTCACACTGTTGACTCACATTGGGTTTGTGTTTTCATAGAAAATGCTGTCTAACCATGCCTTACCCCTTTTATGCTTATGGAATTGATTTTTTGAACCCAAGTGTAGGACTTTACATTTATCTGTTAAATTTCAACTTATTATACTCAACCCACTATCTTAGTCTGTTGAGAGCTTTTTTGGATCCTGATTTATCATTCATCTAATGTTAGCTATCCCTCACAGCTTTTTGTTATCCAAAAACTTAAAGAACAGGCCATCTTTTTTCCAAAGCATTCCATAAAACTTCATAAAACCTTTTTCCAAAACACTGAAAAAAAAATTTTCAATAACATGATTTCAAGGCATGTCTGAAGGATATTCCGACAAAAACCCTCCCCCAGTTCTATTTGCAGGGGAAATACAAGTAATCTGGAAAAAGTGATAGAATTCTCAAGAATTGAGATCATCTCAGAGATATCATCTAATCTAACCTCTTTTGTTTTGTATCCTTAATAACACATGTATAACCCAGTGGAATTACTTGCCAGCTCCAGGAAGGGGGACGGAAGAGAAGAGGGAGAGAACATGAATCATGGAACCATGGGAAAATATTTTAAAATTAATTAATTAATTTTTAAAATAAAAAGTAAAAGGGATGAATAAAATTTTAAGAAAAAAAATAGTATCCTTAACATTTCTAATCCTTAATAAATCCTCAATAAAACTAATTGTCTGAATGCAAAGTGCCTCATTTTTCCATATTTGGCCAAGTCCCTCACCATATCCCTCTGAAAAAGATGGAGAAATGTTGATTGGATGGTACATTTAAATGGATTAAAAAGTTGTCAAATAACAACATCTAAAGAGTAGTGATTAATGAAGTAAGCTAAATCAATCTGGAAGGAAATCTCCAATAAGAAAGACCCATGAGAGGACCCATAGGTCCATGAGAGCATAGATTTTGAGCTGGAAAGGACAATTCACAGAACAAAATGAGATGAAATTTAATAATCATAAATATAAAGTCACAACTAAGTGACACTGTTGAGCAGTGCCTGACCTTATTTCAGTAATAAAGATGAGGTGTACTAATGCCCATTGGGTGCTATGAGCATCACCAATTTTAAAAAGTTACCCTGGATAACAGGGGGCAGCTAAGTGGCACAGTGGATAGAAGGCTAGACCTGGAGTCAGGAAGACTCATCTTCCTGAGTTCAAATCCAGTCTCAGACACTAGCTGTGTGACCCTGAGCAAGTCACTTAACCCTGCTTGCCTCAGTTTCCTCATCTGTAAAATAAGCTAGAGAAAGAAATGGCAAACCACTCTAGTACTTTGCCAAGAAAACCCTAAATGGGGTCATAGTTTCTGAAATACAACAACAAAAATTACTCTTCTCGTGGTTTAGAATTGGTTTGTGTAGATTATCCAATTAGATCTTGGCTTAGCCCAGTCCTACTAGGAAAACTCCCCTTCATTACATCACTGAGTCCTTCACTCATGCATCTCTAACTCAAGGGTCTATTGAAACACTGATAGTTTAGGTACAGTAGGAAGAGTACTACATTGGGAGGAAGATTCAAATTCCAATTCTGACCTTATTATCAATAATGTCTTAGAGAATTATCTTAGCCTTTCTAGCCATCAGTTTGAGGTTGTACTAGATGGGCTAAATGGGCTAGATGAGTTCAGAGGAGGTTCTAAGGTCTCTCTCAATTCTAATCCTAGTTTTATGTACAAGAAAAAGAGTCCCACAAAGGTAAGGTTTAAAGCAAATGTTCTCCCACTTACTTGGGTCATCCTACCTACAGAAGCAGCATGGAGTAGTGAATTGAGCACTGAACTGGGAAAGCAGGAAAACCCTGGATTCACACTTCATCTTAGATTCTTACTAGCTAAGTGACCTAGCCTCAGTTTTCTAATCTGTAAAATGGGAACAACAAAAGAACCACCTTCAAAGGGTGGTTGTAAGGATCAAATGAAATAAGGTTTACTTTTAAAACTTTAAAGAACTCTAGAAATTCAGTTATCAGGGGCAACTAGATGGTTCAGTGGGTTGAGTGTCAAGTCTACAGATGGGAGGTCCTGGAATCAAATTTGACCTCAGACACTTCCTAGCTATGTGATTCCGGACAAATCACTTGACCCCCATTGCCTAGCCCTTGCCACTCTTCTGCTTTGGAATCAATACACAGTATTGATTCTAAGATCGAAGGTAAGGAATTCAAATTATCATCATAATCATTATCTCATTTTTTTATCTTTTCCAATGGAGTTCAGATAGAAATGGTCCAGGGACAATAACCCCTTATTATTCTTTTAATGTTCTACACACTATTGGATGGGTCAGGATTATTATCCTAATTATTATTGTTGTTGTTGCTATTAATCTTTCTAAGGGTAAGTTGCCTCATCTATAAAATGTGCAGTTTGGCCAAGATAACCTCTTAGGTCCCTTCTAAGTCTAGACATAAGGCCTTATTATCCTATCTTCTCTAAAGACCTTCCTACCTCTCACCTTCCATATTTATGACTTGACCAAAGTCCTCACTTAATTAGTGGTAAAACTGGGGAGTCAGGTGGCATAATAGACAGAACTGAGTTTGGAGACTGGAAAAACTGAGTTCAAATCTGGACACAGACACTTACCAGCTATATAACCCTGAGCAAGTCAATTAGCCCTGTTTGCCTCAGTTTCTTCATCTGTAAAATGAACTGGAAAAGAAAAATGCAAACCACTCCACTGTGTGACCCTGGGCAAGTCATTTAACCCTATTTCTCTTAGTTTCCTCATCTGTAAAATGAACTGGAGAAGAAAAAAGGCAAATCACTCTAGTATCTTAGCTGTGTGACCTTGGGCAAGTCATTTAACCCTGTTTCTCTTAGTTTCCTCATCTGTAAAATGAATTGGAGAAAGGAATGGCCATCCGTTCCAGTATTCCTGCCAAGAAAACTCCAAATGGGAGCACTAAAAGTTGGACTTGACAAAAACAACCGAACATCAACAAGAACTAGGGAGTGGACTCCCAGACCCCAATCCAGTCTGGTTGACCTAAGCCTGGGGAAGACTATCATGGCCCAGCAGAGAAGGGCTCTGAAGAGGTAAGAGATGGAGTGATTCCCTCCACCACCAAGCAGTTCAATGTGAAGTCAAAGTTCATTGACATGTTCTCTGTACTTGGTGCGATGATTGCTTTATATTAGCCATTGACGCAGCCTGCATTGATCCCCCAGAATGTATCGCACAAATCATTTTGCACTAAAGTGCCGAATCGATGGAGAAATCTCCTGGAAAATTTATATTAAAAGTCTCTGTTTGCCTAAATGAGTTCCTTGTGCCCATATTGAATATTTGGCTGATGAATTGAATGAGTTTAAATTTGAACATTGCAGACCCATTAAAGAATGAATTCTTAAATCAACTTCTGTCATTTATGATTGAAATGAGATTTCCTCAGCAATAGGTTAGCTGCTGTATAAATCACTTGTGCATTTTATACTGTACCATAAACAAGATATAATTCTTTTAAATACACAACAGGTGCCTTAAATCTTCTGATGCAGCTTGCATTTATCTGATGTGGATTTTACTGTATTTACACCAGGTAACTAACATGGGATTATAATGGAGTCTCCCCAGTGAAGGTGAAAGAAGCCATATAGCTGGGCTCTCCTTGCACTGGACATTGCTGAGAAACCCACAGCCCAGCTGTGCCCAGGGCTTTGGCACAGCTGGACCATAGAGCAAAGCAGAAACAAATGGCGCTGTCCAGCTATTGCATTTACAAAGCTGCTGAAGTGCGACTCTTTGCTTTCGTTCCCGCTTTTTCCCCACCAAGGTTTACTGCCCACAGTCTATTCTTCCATCCCAGAATCCAGGTATCCTAAGAATCATAAAATTAAAAAAAAAATCTCAGAGCTAGAAGTGGCCTGAGAGGGCATCTAGTCCAACCTTTGCCTGAGCAGAAACTCCAGCTACAATATTACTGGCAAATGGCCAACCAGCTTCTGTTCAAAGCCTTATATCCAGGGTTGGCACAATGAAGCCCACCCTACTTTTGGCCAGCTCCATTTATCAGGAAGCTTCCCATTGGATTGAGCTAAGATCTGTCTCTACAACCTCTCCATGACTGCTAGCTTTGAGGATGATTGTCTTCTTCTCCTCTAATTCCTATCCTTGAAACTCACAATCTGGCAGAAAAGACAAGCGTACCATGCACTGGAATAATACAAATATAAGACAGAACAGGGGATAGCAATAATAATAATCAGCTCATATGTGTATGACACTTAAAGATTTGCAAAGTATTTCACATTTTATTTAAGTTCATCCTCCTAACAACCCTGAGAAGTAGATGCTATTAATTACCCCACTTCCTAGAAGAAGAAACTGAGTCTAAGAGAAGGTAATTAACTTGCCTGGAGTCCCATAAATAGTAAGTGTCCAAAAGAGGAATAAAATCAGGTTTTCCAATGTTCAATCCACTCATTAACAAGTTGAATCATAAAAGAGATACAAGCAACATGCTTTGAAGTTTGTGAGGAGGGAAGGATAGTTCCTAGCTAGAGTTTTCCCCAAGAGCTTCCTAGAGGAGGTCAATAAAGGTTGGTAGGATTTCAATAGGTGGAGATAGGATGGAAGAGGAAAAAGATTACAAGAAGGAATAAGAAAAACAAAGACAAGGAAGAGAGGAAAAGGCATCTTCATTTCCCGGCATTTCTTGGTTTTGATCACCATCATGTTCCTTCTTACCTCCCACCCCCAGGAGGTATCACCACCAGGCAACTCATCTCCATGGCATTGCTTCACCTTTGAAACTCACAGTACCTCATCAGTAGCCTCCGCTGCCTCTGTCCCTCTGATTGGAGGGCTGGACAGGAGAGGAAAAAAACTCCCAGAGCTTATCTTTAATAAGGGCTCTGAAGCTCAGATTAGTCTTCATTTACTACCAACTACACTGCTTGGTTCTGGTTCTGCCATTATCATCAATAGCATGCCCCTTTGGGGGTTCCCTCTACTCAACCCCAACCTTTTCAGCTTCCTTTTGTGTACTGTCTTTTCTCATTATACTAAAAACTCCTTGAGGGGGAGGATTGTCCTTTATTTTAAATTTGCATCCCTAGCATGTAGCATAGTCCCTGACACATAGTAGGTGCTTAATTAATTTTATTGTAATATATTGTACCGCCAGACATATGCTGGCAGAACAGATAACACTGGCTTAGGAATTAGGAAGAACTGAGTTCAAATTCAGCCTTAGATACTTACTAACTGTATGACCCTGGGTAAGTCATTTAGCTTCAGTTTCCTCACATGTAAAGTAGGGATTAAAATAGGTCGCAAGAGTGTTGTGATGATCAAATGAAATTATATTTGTAAAAAGTCCTTGGCACATAGTGGGAGCTATAAAAAATGCTTATTTCTTTCCTTCTCCCTCCTGATAATCCCCTGGCAGATAGGCATAAAATCATAGGACCTTAGAACTGGAAAGGAAGTTTAGAATTCACAAAGTCCAATTTTCCCTTTTTTATAAAGGAAGGAAACAAATTCTAGAGCTAGACAGGACTAGTCTAACACCTGCCTTTTTACAAAGCAGTGTGCCCCTGGACTGCTGAATTTGGAATCAAGAAGACCCAGGTTTTTGTGGTTAAAGAAGTTAGGTGGCGCCATAGTGCATAGAATGCCAGTCCTGGAATCAAGAAGATTCATCTTCCTGAGTTCAAATCTGACCTCAGATTTGTGAGGGTCTCTGTGATCCTGGGCAAGTCATTTAACCTCCTCCCTCCCAAATGCAACTGTTGGCCTCAGTTTCCTCATCTGTAAAATGAGCTAGAAAAGGAAATGGCAAATGACTCCAGTTTCTTTGCCAAGAAGACCCCAATTGGGGTCACAAAGAATCAAATGGGACTAAAAAACTGACTGAACTGAAAGACTACAGTTTGAATCCTGACTCTGACACTCCACCGTCTCAGTTTTCCCATCTGTAGAATCCAGATAACAATAATCCCTTCCTCACAGAACGGATCAGAAATCATCCAAGCAGAATTGTTACAAGGATCCAATAAGATAATGTAGGTAAGTTTTACAAACTCTAAATCACATCTATTCACTAAATTAAATTCTCCTATTAGATTTGATGCTTCTTGAGGGCAGGAATTGTTTTTCTTTGTATCCTTAGACTACCGAATATCAACAGAGCACATGCTCAAAGTGAATATCAGCTGTTTGTGTTTACCAAGGAAAAAGATTCAGAATGGGGAGTGATACCATTGTGGCTGAGTGGAAAGATTCCTGAATTTGGAGGCAGAGACCTGGGTTCTATCCCCATATCTGCCTGTGTGGTCACAGACAAGTCACTTCATATCTCTGAAATTGGGTCCCTGTTATCTCCAACTCTAGGATCTTGTGACTTATCCAAGGTCACAACCTAGTAAGGAGCAGAAAGGAGATTCCAATTCCGGCAGCCTCCTCTCTCCCACCCCCAAGGCCAGGGCTGGCTCTATCATATAGATCTGCTGTCTCTTGTTATCCCCAGAAAAACAGGTGCTACCTTGTCCTGACAGTCAGTGGGAGCTCACAGGGGCTCTGGACATAAGAGCACCAGTAAATCACCAGCAGTGGGGAGAAGGGCTGAATCGCTCACTTTAACCAGGCTGTAAAAATCTCCCTCTGATGCCCAGCTGTAAGGAATGTTTCATCCGGGGGCGGCTAATGTCTCTGTGGGTCTCTTTGGGCCAAGGACAAACATCAGGGCTTTTATAACTATCTGATCATTTGGGTCCCCAGAAGGAGAGGTGGATCGTCCAGGAGATAACGCAGGTGTAATCTCCTGAGGGAGGACGGGAAGGGTATTGGGGAGATAGCATCTAATTGAAGAATCTCTTTTCCCAGCTTGTCAAATTGTTTTGATGGCTAATTGATCTACATAAACTCAAATTCATTTATTGAGCAAGAGGAGAGAGAGGAAAGAGCATCACACTTGGAGAATGGAGATCTGAGTTCAAATTCCTAAGATTATAGGCAAGTCGTTTGGCTGCCGTGAGCCTCAGTTTCCTCATCTATTAAATGGAGATAATAATATTTATATGACCTACTACACAAGACAACCCAAAGGAAAATACAACACAGAACAAGAGAACAAAAAAAAATGATTTAGGGTTTGCTATTCCGGGGAGGGGGAGGGGGGGTCAGAAAAGACACCATTCCTGCTTGAATGTCAATCAAACAAGCAGCATTTATTAAGCATCTACTGTGGGCTGGGGACTCATGCCAAGTGCTTAGAAATGCAAAGAAAATGCAAAATATTCCTGTCTTCCAGGAGCTGGTATACTAATGGAGAGGCAATCGATGCTTAAGTAGGTACATGCTGGCAATAGATGCAGAAGAGGTAAAACTCAGTCTGCTGCTGGTGGTGGTGCTGGTAGTGATGGTGGTAGTAATGAGTGGTGGTAGTAGTAGTAATAATGGTGGTGGTATGGTAGTAGTGGTGATGGTGGTAATAAAAACAGTAGCAATAGTATTGGTGGTGATAGTGATGGTGGTGGTAATAAGAGGAAGAGGAGGAGGAGTAATGGTGGTGGTGTGGTAATAGTGGCGATGGTGATAGTAAAAATACTAGAAGTAGTATTGGTGATGATAGTGATGGTGGTAGTAATAAGAGAAGGAGGAGTATTAGTGGTGATAATGGTGGTAATAATAGCAGTAGTAGTAATATTGGTGCTGATGGTGGTAGTAATAAGAGTAGTAGTAGTAGTAATAGTGGTGGTGTGGTAGTAATGGTAATGATGGTAGTAAAAATAGCCACAGTAGTACTAGTGGTGATGGTAATGGGGGGAGTAATAGTAGAAATATTATGGTAGTGATAGTGGTAGCAGAGGTAGTAATAATAGTACTGGAGATGATAGTAGTGGTGATGGTGATGGTGATGGTGATGGTGATGGTGATGGTGATGGTGATGGTGATGGTGATGGTGATGGTGATGGTGATGGTGATGGTGATGGTGGTAGCAGTAGTAGAGTGGCAGTAGTAGTAGGTGGGTGGTAATGGTGGTGGTAGTCTTAGTAGTAGAAGTAGTAGTAGTATAAGCAGAAGCAGATATATAATTACTAGCACTTATATGGTACTTAAAGGTTTACAAAATGCTTTACAAATATTTCCTCGTTTGATCCCCACAATAACCCTAGGAGGTGGGTGCTATTATTATTCTTGTTTTATAGATGAGGAAACTAAAGTAGACAGAAGCTAAGTGACTTGCCTAAGGTGACACATCCCAGTCACAAATGATTATAATTTATAATAATTCTTAGAAGTCTATCAGAAATGTGGAGACACATTGGCTATGGGAGGGGATGGGGTGGAAGGGAGGAAAAGAATATGAATCATGTAACCATGGGAAAATACTCTAAATCAATTAATTAAATAAAGATTTTCAAATTTAAAAATAAAAAAAGAAATGTGGAGGCAAAGTGCAAAATGCAGTTTAAGTGAGGAAATTAGACCTAGAGTCAGGAAGATCTAAAGTCAAATTCATCCTCTGACACTTAACTAGCTGTTTTTATCCAGGGCAAGTCACTTAACCACTGTCTTCCTCAGTTTCTTCAGCTGTAAAATGAGGATAATAATAGTACTTTCCCAAATTGTTGTGAGGATCAAATAAAATTATATATGTGAGATTTTATATGTGTGTGTGTGTGTGTATTAAACCCTTAGCTTCCATCATAGAATCAATACTGTGTGTATTGGTTCCAAGCCAGAAGAGCAGTAAGAGCTAGGCAATGGGGTTGACTCTCTAGCCTAGGGACACACAATCAAGAAGTGTCTAGGGTCAGATATGAACCCAAGACCTCCTGACTCTGGGTCTGGTTCTCAATCAACTGAGCCATCTATCTGCCCCACAAATGAGATATTTATCAAGTGTATAGCACAATGCCTGGCACATAGTAGGCACTATATAAATACTAATTCCTTTCCCTTGTTTATTTGGTTAAATAAAGGAAGGCTTCCTGGAGAAATTGGACTTTAAACAATTCAACAGATGAAGGGCGAATGGAGGGTGGGCTGGGGAAAGGGTCAAGGAAGACTGGACATTCTAGGCAGACACAAAGGCATCTGAGCTCAAAGTATTTTGTTAGCTTCAAGGCATTAAAGAAACTTGCATTATTTAGATACCACAATCCAGTTTCTATGGGCAAACACTAAGCACGTACTAAAAGGGCAAAAAGGTAGCTGCTCTTCAAAGCCTCTGGGAGACAGTAGGGAGAAGGCTGGGGAAGGTGGGACTGAGGGCTAGCAGACATGGGTTCAAATCCTAGCTCTGTCTCTCATCTGTTGTGTTGATCCTCAACAAAATAGTTCCTCTCTCTATTTCTCTATTTCCTCTCTCCTCACCTATAAAATAAGGATGACAGTAATACCTATGGTACCAACATTAAATGAGCACAAAGTGCTTTGAGGTTGGTTTGTAATGTGGTTTGCCACCTCTCTGGTCAACCTAAGTGTCAGACAATATTCTAACTCAGTTCTTCTTGCCTCCAAATCCAGTGCTTCTGCCACTACTCCACCTAGCTACTCCATGGTGATGGTGGTGGTAGTAGTAGTGGTGGTGGTAATGACTGCCATCTGTCAAGGCGAGTAGCTGCTGCTGTCTGGGGTTGAGTTGGGGGTCAGGGGTGCAAAGGGGTGGCTTTTCAGGATGAAGAACAAAAGACATCACTCTGACATTTCAGAAAGAAAAAAGAAGTCACCTTCTCCTGCACATGAGCCCTCCTTGAATTCATGCCTTGTGCTGACCATTTCACGAGGCTGTTTTGAGAAGGAAATGAAATCGTGGAGGTAAAATGGCCCTGGAGCCATTGATTCATTCAACAAACATCTATTCAGAGAGAACGGGCTGGCTCACCGAAGGGTAATGAAAATGAAAAAAAGAAAAACCATAAAAGAGGGTTATTGAAGCACTTCTAAGGTGCAGAAGAGAACAGAAAGAAGGTCAGCAGGAAACAGACAAAGCAAGATGGCCTTGAAAACCACGTGTTGAATCTGTTGCCTACATGGAGGGAGAAGCCAGCTCTGTGGCACAGATTCCTTTTTTATTCTGCTTCATATATGAAGAGGTTTGTTACAGCTAGTATTTGTTAAATTCAAAAATTTTAATCATAATTTAAAATTCTTTCAATCATAATTTTTAAATGTTAAAAATTATGATTTTTAGATAATTTTTTAAATTTCTAAAACCTTGGGCTGGGTGGGCAGTGGGGGAGATAAAGACTTTAGACTGGGCCTAGGAGGCCTCTGAGTACTGACTGTAGTGGGTAGAAGAGAGTCCATGGAAATAGTGGAAAAGCTTGCTGAATTTGGGAGGAGGGAGCACATTTGGAGTCAAATATTGACGCTTCTACTTCCTACCTTTGTGACCTTGAAAAAAATCATTTCCTATGTTTAGGCTTGTTTTGTCATCTATAAAATGGGGACGTTGGACCTAATGACCTCTCAGACCCTTTCAAGCTCTAAATCAATGACCCGATGATGAGGCGTGAGTGCAGACAGACACTTAGGGTGCCCAATATTGCATGAGAAGTGCCTTAGATAGGGTGCTTCCTGAGGGCAGGTCCTGAGTTCCTTTGGTTCCTGCTTCTCTTTGTAACCTCAGTGCTGCCTGGCACATAAAAGGAATTTCATAAATCCTGGATGAGGGGGCAGCTGGGTAGCTCAGTGGATTGAGAGCCAAGCCCAGAGATGAGAGATCCTAGGTTCAAATCTGGCCTCAGGCACTTCCCAGCTGTGTGACCCTGGGCAAGTCACTTAACCCCCATTGCCTAGCCCTTACCACTCTTCTGCCTTGGAACCAATACACAGTATTAATTCCAAGACAGAAAATAAGGGTTTAAAAATAAATCAATAAAAATAAATCCTGGGTGATTTGAGAAAAAGGGAAAGGAAGAGGAAAAGGAAATAATCATTTCTATGGCACCTACTATGTGCCTGTCACCTTGACTTTTATCTTGCTGCTGATCTTCAATGACTCGAGAAGAGAAATTGAGGCGGATACCTTTGTGAAACTCTGCCTCACCCAAATCCAACTCATTCCATGTCAAAAGATATCACCCATGGGTACCATTTTGGGCCTCCTTGAGTATGGAAGACATCAATCACTTGGTACCAGGCACTGCGCTGAGGGCTTTACAAATATCTCACTTGAGAAAGGTGCAGAGGTCGTTCCTGTTGGTAATCATTCCTATTTCTGTAGCAGTACTAGTTTCATTATTTATTATAATTATCATGATTTGTTTTTCTTTAGAGAATTTGGAGGAGAATCCCACAGGGATGGGAAAACTTAGAGAGATCGTAGATTTAGGGCTGGAAGGGGTCTTAGGGGACCACTAAGTTCAGTTCCTTCCCTCCCCCATTTTTACAGATGAGGAAACTGAGGCTGAAGGGGTCTACATGACTTGCACAGGATCACACAAGGCTCTATCTACTTTGCCACCTAGCTGAAGACTGGAGGTTCCTACCAGTAAAGAGAAGAGAATTCCTATCCAAGACCTCTGAAATTTATAATACTAGCATTCTAGTTTTACACTGATGGGATGAGTGAGGTTGGTCCCCTTCTCTTAACCTCAATTCCCTCCTTCAAGAAACAGAGAGAGTAGCAATGTCAAAGGAAAGAAAAACCACAAAACAACCAAATGAATATTATGAAAATTTACAAAAGACAAGTATGGCTCTAAAGGGGAGAGATAAGGAAAAACACCCCCTCTCGATCCTTTACAGAGGTTGGAGAAAAGATCTTTATTATTGGGGAGCTTCTTCTCTTCTTTTTTATTTTAGAAAATTATTCTATGGGATAGCTCTCTGGGATATGGGAAGGAGGGAGATGGGAAATTTTAGATGAGAATACCAAAAAAAATTATTTTTTTTAAAGGAAAATGGGGATAATCCACTTACTTCTATATCCTTCAAAAGGACTCTGTTGCATGAAATACTTGCATTAGTGTTTCCAGGGCCTGTGATTTCCTCAGAGCAAATCCCCTCACACTCACCCCACTCCCAGCCCCTCAGGAAAGGGTCTTTGTGAGATGTTGTGGCCAAAGTGTTTATCACCTGATTGTGAGCCCTTTTAACTAAGCTTCTTCTGGAATGGTGATACAACCATACTGAAGCTTCTCCAGTTTGGTGGGACCTACCAGAACTGGTGATCCTTGGCCATTGCCATTTAAGGCTTGGTTTGAAGGTTGCTCATTCAATGGTGTTATTATTTTCAAAGAATTCTGTTGTGAATCCTCTGTCTTTTAATAAAACCTTCTTGTTTTGAAATTGCAAACTATGGGCTTGCCAGGGGGAAATCAGTTCCACTTTAGCTGGAAAGTGAGATTATTATACATATATTTTGCCAAGGTTTTTTGATGGACCAGTAAAGTGAAGAAATCCCCTAGGAGTAGAAACACAGAAGAAGAACAACTGCTTGATCACGTGGTTCAATGGGGATATGGTTGGGGATGTAGACTCTAAGAGATCATCCTGGTGCAAATATTAACAATATGGAAATAGGTCTTGATCAGTGACACATGTAAAACCCAGTGGAATTGTGTGTCGGCTACAGGAGGGGGAAGGGAAGAGGGGAGGGAAAGGAACATGAATCATGTAACCATGGAAAAATATTCTAAATTAATTAACAAACTTTTTAAAAAAGGGAAATTTAAAAAAGAAATCAACAGGATAGTTCTCAACATGAGGGAACTTTTGTCACAAGATTCTTCTTATAATAATAATAATAATAATTGTTAAAATAAGATAAAATCATAATTGTTAAAATGTGAAGCAGCAAATGGATTATCTATAAGGTACCCCTGGATCTTGGGTGCAAAAATAATGTTCCCACAATTCCTCCACCTATCTAAGTCTTACCAGTCCTTCAAGACCCAGCCTAGGTCTCACTGAGGAAACCTCCCTGCCCATCCCAGCCTCTATCACTCCCTCCATTCTCCAAGTAACTATAGAATCTATTGTTTGACCCAAGAATCCCAGAACTGGAAAGGATTGCCAAGGGCTTGTGATCTGTCTATGACTGAGAAGAAATCAAGTCACCTAAACCAAAGAATAAATCTCTTTTACAAAATATCCCCAACAAGTAGTCATCTAGTTTAATACCTTAATATAATATGATAATAGTCAACTACTTTAATACTTTCAGTGATAGAGAACTCACTACCTATTTAGGCAGACTATGCTACCACAGGACAGCTCTGATTGGTAGGAAAATCTTTCTACTAAACTAAAAATCACTTTTTTGTAATTTCCCTTGATTGTTCCTAGTTCTGCTCTCTGGGGCTATGGTCCAACACCTGTCATACTAAGGTTCTAAATATACTTTAGCACTTGTTTCTATAATGTCTGGAGAAAACACTAAATGTTTAACAGCCAGCTCTTGCAGGGAAGGAGGAAGTAAACAGGGCAAACTTTTCCATTTAATCTGCAGTTCTCCATCATTTTTTAAAGTCTAGACAACTAACAAAGAAATAAATAAATCCCTGGTTTGTACCATTTACCAATTCTTGAGGTATAAAGGTTTAACTTGAAATGTTAACAGCCAGTATGAACTGGCTCCCACAATTACTAACTAGCCATTACCCGAGATTATGTCCCCACAATCCCTCCACCTATTAAATTTAACCAGTCCTAATCCTGAGATTCTAGGACCCCACCTGTCTGAGTCCAGCATCCTCTCAGAGCAAGAACCGGCTCTAAATCTGTTCCTTCTCTGCCTCCCCTCTGAATATATCCAGACTCCCAAGAAGCTCTAAGTCCTCATTAATTGATGGATAGCACCCTTGGAGAAATCAGTGCATGTCATGGTTAAGGTAGGAACATCAGGCAGGCCATTTGGGAAAGTATGGATAAATCTATAAACATTCTGTGAGCACCTGCTGCTGTATACTTGGCACTCCGGAGAAAGGGGCAGGAGGAGACAGAGGAGACCGAGGGAAAGAAGCCTAGCCCTACTTCCACCCTGCCACCCCAGAGCTCACAGAGTAGTGGGAGGGACAAAACAGGTATTATTGAAAAGAAAACAATAAATAGCAGGCTCTTCATAAGTGGCACTGCTTCCTTGTACCTGATGCAGAAGCTTGGCAAGTCATGAGATGATTTTGCCTGGGGTCTTTCCTAAGGAAAGCAAGCCCTGGGCATCCTCTCCTAGAGGGATAAGCCAGGTCTTCCACAGGGGAAAAGATTTTGCCAACAGAAAGAGCCTTAGAGAGAATCTGGTCCAAGTCTCTTTATTTCATGTGTGTATCTAGACCCCAACCCCAAATAAAAAGGGGTAAGACAATTGGTGGTGTATCCTCCAAGTAGAAATGGATTGGATTGAAATACTTATGGCGGTTGGTAATATAATCCCTGGGTCAAGCACCTACTATTTGCTAGGCATTGTGCTTGCTAAGTGCTTTTGCAAATATTATCTCATTTAATCCTCATAACAGGATTTTGTTAGTATCCCCATTTTACAGTTGAAGAAACTGAGACAAACTTGCCCTGGATCACACAGAGAGTAAGAAGATGGATTTGACCATAATGAAGAGGAAAGGAATTTTGAGTGGAATCACGGTGCCTAGACTATAATTAGTCCCCTACTACTGTTGGCATTAAATTTATTATAAGCATCCAAGATGAAAAAAGGCAAAGGCTGGCACATGCCTAGCTAAGATGGTATTCCAAGAATTCCACACTGTCCCCTCCATCCTAGTCTTCTCAGCAGCTTCCTCTGGCTCTCTTCCTTGAGATTAATGCCCCAAGATCTCTTCCCTTACCCAGTCCTATCCAAGACTTTCTCAGCTCTTTCCCTAGCCAGAGCTTACCCAGGGTACCACAACTGCTATTTGTAGCTCCCAAGTAAAACCTTTTGAGGGCTCGAAATCCCTATAGAAATGAATGAGTGGCTCTCCATCTGAAAGATTCTAGGCTGCCCAGGAGTAGGCTGCCCTTTGAAGGACAAGGTAGGGACCTCCAAACTGAACCCTGTTCATGACCTAACACTGCTCCATCTCCTCCTTCTTCTCTCTCTCCACCCCACCCCCAACAAAAATGAATCTGGGCCAATTGAGTCCTCCCCTTTCTGCCAATGGCAACAAGAGCCTTTAAATCACTCCTCCCTTGGCATGTGCAAATGAATGCATGCTTGAAAGACCACATGGGATGCTGGGTGATTCTAGTGGCCACCTCCCGCCGGTCCCTCCTCCCTCTGCCACCTGGCCTTTGCTGTGGGTTCCTTGTACCCGTAGGGGGGGCTCTTTTTCTTTTCCCCTGTGGAAGACCTGGTTTCTCCCTCCAGGAGAGGATGCCCAGGGCTTGCTTTCCTTAGGAAAGCCCCCAGGTAAGCGTCTCTCCCTTCCCTTAGCACTCCTCGCCTCTTTTCCTTTTAGTAGAACTCTGGTGTATAATTGGACAGAGGCTTTTAAAATCCACCTTTAAGGGGGGGAAATACTGTTGAATTGATATGACTTCATTGATTTTAATAAAGCCTCCGAAAATGGGCGAACAAAGAGGTGTATTGGTTCCTTAATTAGGAAAGGATTTATTCAATAAGTTATTGGACAAGTTAATTTACGGGACTTCATTTTGCTGTGGAAAGGTTTGCCCGGCTTCCCTCCGAAATCGGCCCGGCCCGGCCCGGTCCGATCCTGCAGAGGCGATGACCTTGAGATCACCCGAGGGCTTCATCAGTCAGTAGGTGTCCGTCCTCAGGAGCGCCAGCCCCCCCCCTCCCTCAAAATCCACCCCCCTCCCTCCCATCAGTGCCAGGCTCCAGTACACGGAGGCACCTCATCTGTATTCAAATTACCCTCGGTGAAACGGCAGGCCCAGTCCGGGTAATAACTCACCAGCAGGGAGAGGTGGAGGGAGAGGCGCCCAGACCCTTCATGCAGATTGGACATTATCATACATTTCGGTGGTGTCGGACAGGGCTGCCGGAGAGGGCCGTTAATGAAAATATCAATCAAAGACTTCTCCTGACTTAATGGTCAATTTAAATTAATTAATTGGAAAGGGGAAGAGAGAGGGAAAAAAAAAAGTTGAGAGGGGCGGGCACCTAAAAGGAGTTGGCAGGCGAGGAGGGAGGTGCCCAAGAGCTGTCTAGACCCCCCACCCCCACCCCGCAACGGGCAACAGGATCCTTCCAGAGCTAGACCTTGGGAGAGAGTGAAGGGGTTCCCCTTCCTGCAAAACCTACCAGGCTTCCACCATAAGGTATGAGTGTTTCTTGGGGTCAGAGATTCTCACAATGATAAAAATAATCCATAACCTTAAGGTTGCTGAAGGACTTTTCCCAAAGCCATACTTGTAAGCTAGTAATAATCCTGTTTTATATACAAAATAATTAAGCATCAGAGAGTCGAAGGGACTTATCCAGGAACACTCATAGATGTCCGTTTGACTCAAACCCAAATCTTCTGACTTCTGTCAGTCAATGAGCACCTACTATGTGCTAGGCACCATGCTAAATGCAGGGAATATAAAAGAAATTGAGGAGTCAGGCCCTGCTCTCAAGGCTCAGTCAATGAGCACCTACTATGCACTGGGCACCATGCTAAATGAAGGGGATATAAAAGAAATTGAGGAGGCAGTCCCTGCTCTCAAGGATCAGGCAATGAGCACCTACTATGCACTGGGCACCATGCTAAATGAAGGGGATATAAAAGAAATTGAGGAGGCAGTCCCTGCTCTCAAGGATCAGTCTGCTGGGGGAGACAACATTCAAACAACTACATACAAATAAGATATAGTCTAGATAAATGGAGAATAATCAACAGAGAAGGCTCTAGAATTAAGAGGGTTCCAGAAAGACTGATGTAAAAGGTGGGATTTTAACTACGACTTGAATAGAGCCAGGAGGCAGAGAAGAGGAGGGAGAACATTCCAGGCATGAGAGACATGCCCAGAGCAGAGATATGGAATGTTTCATTCATGGAACATCCATGAGTCCAGTGTGGCTGGGTCAAAGAGTATATGATAAGGGCAGCAAGGTGGCACAGTGAACAGAGTGCCAGGCAAGGGATCAGGAGGTCCTGGGTTCAAATTTGTCCTGAGACACTTCCTAGCTATGTGATTCCTAGCAAGTCATTTAACTTCGTTTGCCTAGCCCTTGTGCTTCTGTTTTAGAGTTGTTGCTAAAAAAGGAAAGGTCTAAAAGAAAACAAAAAAAGAGAGTACATGATGGGTTGTGGGGTTTTTTTAATTTTTCTTTATTCCAGTAACAAATCTACATGTAAGTTTTTCATGGTTACATGATTCATGTTGTCTCCCTCCCCTCTTACCTCCCCTCTCCTGTAGTTGACAAAGTAATTCCACTGGGTTATACATGTATTATGTGATGCGTTTTTAAGGTGTAAAAAGACTAGAAAGGTAGGAGGGGGCTAGGTTATAAAGAGTCTTGAATACCAAACAGAAGGTTCTATATTTGTTCAGGGAGGTAATAGGAAGCCACTGGAGTTTATTGAGGAGGGGAGGGAGGGAGAAAGAGGCAGTCAAGGGGCAGGGAAATTGGTCAGACCTTCACTTTGGGAAAATCCCTTTGGTGACTGAATGGAGGAGGGACTGGATCGGGGAGGAACTAGTGGCAGGCAGACCTATCAGCACTTTATGAACTATATCCTTGGTAAAGAGGTAGGGCTGTAAGTAAGATATTTGCCAAAGATTGTCCAGTGAGTTAGTGTCAGAGGTAGGATAAAAATTCAGGTGTCCTGCCTCCTAGTGCTTGGCTCTTGACACCAGTTTGCTTCCCTTATACATCTGATGATGTTCAGAGAGGGGAAATCACTTTCCCAGGATCACACAGCTAGTAAATTTGAAAGCCAAGAACTGAAGCCAGATCTTTTTTTCCTAAGCCATTCTATCTCTCTGGAGCCTCAGTTTCTTCCCTTCTGAAATAAAGACAATAATCTCTGTGCTATTATTCAGGCAGGATCACAGCATCTTCCATCTGATGCTAGAAGAAACCTTTGAGGCCAACTAGTCCAATCACCTCAATTCACTTAAGGAAACTGGTCCTGGATGACTTGCCCAATGTCACCAGGGAAAAAGCTTCAGAGGTGGGAATTAAGCCTAGGCTCCTCTTTCTATTATGGCATGCTACTTCTCTAAAGGAAGCTTCAGTTTCCGTCTCTGTAAAAAGGGGACAATAATCTTTGCAAAAGCAGCATCACCTATCTCAGAGGACTATCACAGTACAGGAAGTGTTTTGTAAACCTTATAAGCCTGATGGAAACCCAGGACTTTTATTTTATTTTTTAAAACCCTTACTTTGTGTCCTAGTATCAATTTTAAAACAGAAAAGTGGCAAAGACTAGGCAATCAGGGTTAAGTGACCTGCCCAGGGTCACACAGCTAAAAAGTGTCTGAGACCAGATTTGAACCCAGGTCTTCCCAATTCCAGGCTTGGTGCTCTATCCACTGGGATCCCTAATTGCCCCAATAATGATAAAATTGAAACCATGGTCTTTTAGCAGTCACAGTCAAGTGTCAACATGATTTTTCCATGATCTACTTAGGCTCATAGAGTTTGGATCTAGAAGGAATCATACATATCTCCTCCAGTCCTCCAGTCCAAAGAAGAGAAAAGTAAGTCCCAGAGCAGGGAAGTGATCTGTCCAGCATTAGTTTCATTTTCTTTTGTGTCTGACTCTTCATGACAGCATTTGGTGTTTTCTTGGCAAAGATAGTGGAGAGGTTTGCCATTTCCTTTTCCAGTTCATCTGACAGATGAGGAAACTGAGGCAGGCAAGGTTAAGTGACCTACTCAGGGCCATGCAACAAGTGTCTGAGGTCAGATTTGAACTCAGGAAATGAGTCTTCCTAACTCTAGTCCAGGCACTCTATTCACTGCACCACCTTGCTGTGGAACAGTTGAAGATATCAGAGTGAGGACCAACCCAGCTTTCTTGACTTTGAGCCTTCACCTAAAAATACTTTGGAAATCTGAGCTGCTTTCAGAATTAATTATTACTATCATTTTCCCCTGAAAACAAAACCAAGAGTGTAAGCACACTGACTCAATTCTGCACTCAAGACTTATTCATCTACTGCCAATATATAAAATAGACACACGTAGGGTAAAAATAAGCATGAGTATAAGGGGATCCGGTGGAAAACTGGTTTCTGTTTAAAACATGCCACTAACTAAAAATGCCAAAGCCAACTAATATAACAATTGTCCAAGGAAATAGTTTGAGCTCCATCTTTAATCCATCTTCATCTTTCCTAAACAGAACTAAATATGGTTTCTATATAAAAGGAAGAATCAAACCAAAACATCTTACCAACTACTCAGTTTATGTGGGTGGCACCAAACTATATGGCTACCAAAAAATACATTGGACAGCTCCTTCATCTCACACAACCTTCCTCAAATGGTATCAAAAAGTTATTTGACTTCCATTGTAAAATAACAATAGTCAATATTGTATAAAATTCTTTTTAAAATAATATTTTCCTTAATTACATGTAAAAATAATTTTAACCTTTGTTTTTTTAAATTTTTAAGCCAAATTCTCCCCCTCCATCTCTCATCTCTCTTTTCCCTGAGACAACTTAATGAATGTCAAGGAAGGATCACCTTTGAGTTTGGATCCTAGCAACAAATGGAACCAATGGATAAAAGTAATGCAAATACCTTGGTTTCATCTAGGCAAGTCATATCAAGTATATTACTATTAAGGAGAAAGTGGCTGAGTCTAATAAGTTGAGAGTCTGGCATCCTGAAATCAAAGCTAAGTGAAAAGAACAACATCGGCAAATTACTATACCATCCACATCTTCTATGGTGCCTCATTGTGCTATGGATGTGACCCCAGTGTTGTTGAAAAAGTTGTGGCAGTGAAGGCAGGTGGATTATTCAGTGGAGAGAACCAGGCCCTGGGTTCAGATCTGGCCTCAGACATGTCCTAGCTATGTGACCCTGGGCAAGTCACTTAACTGTAATTGCCTATCCCTTACCACTCTTCTGCCTTGGAACCAATAGTTTGTAGTGATTCTAAGGCAGAAAGTAAGAGTTTAGAAAAAAGAAGAAAGTCATGGCAGGTCAATAGAGAAGTTGAGGGTTCTTGCCAAGCTGGAAAGGCTCCAAGCATGTGCCAGCAATGAACTATACTCTAGCCATTTAAGAAGTACTTTGGTATTATGGCATTGTGGTATTATGAAAAGAGGCCTGGATTTGGGATCATAAGACCTGGTTTCAAGTACTTCCCTCTTACTACAAGACCTTGGACAAATCATTTAACCCTGTAGGGTTTCAGTTTCCTCATATATAAAATGATGAAATTGGATTTTATGGCCTCTTCTGTGTCTTCCAGCTCTAAATTTTATAGCTATAAGTAGCAACACTTGATCACCTTCTCAGGGTTCTTCAAACAGCCTTTCTAAATAAGGCCAAGGATCATCAACTGGAGATTGGCCACACGGCCACAACAACTCATGAAAACCATTTACTTGTTATTTGTCCTTCATTTTCAAAGAGGGCCAATGATATCACAGGAGTGTAAAGCATTTTGTTGTTTGTCCTTTATTTTCAAAAGGACTAATGACAGGGTGACGTCTTAACTTGTGCATGAATTAGATTTAAGGGAGTCAGAATTGCACAGTCATCAGCCTCAGTCATCCAAAATTATCCAAGGCTGGTGGCAAGACAAAAATCAGGACAGCTGGTAATTGCCCAGAACATGGTGGATGAGCTTGGAGTCTTTGATTTGTGACCAACCTCTAAGCACTACACAGCTCCTGCTTCTACTGCCTTCATGGCCATTGGAACAAATTGTTCTCATCCACCATTTAACTAAAGCATGTCAGGACCATTGTCTGTGTTGGGGAAGGGAAGATCCACATTGATGAAATCAGAGATGCTTAAAATATTACATTTTACTGTTAAGACAAGCAACAATTAAAAGTAGTCTTTAGCATATTTATCCACAATGACTTTGGTGTAAGAAGTGCTCTAAAGGACATCATCAGAGTCATACATAACCAGAAAAGGACATGGACCAGTCACATAATTAGAATGAGAGGACAATAGATGGATAGTCCAGGGACTTTAATGAAATATGAGAGACAGACAGACAGACAGAGACAGAGAGACAGAGATAGAGACAGACAGAGACAGAGAGACAGAGAAAGAGAGAGACAGAGAGAGGGAAGAAGGAAGGGAGGGAGGGAGAGAGAAGGAGGGAGGGAGGAAGAGAAAGAGAGGAAGAGGGAGGGAGGGAGGAAGGAAGATAGAGAAAGGCAAGAATCTCTAAGATAAGACAGCATGGATGGACAGCTATTCACTCTACTGGTGGATGCACTTTCACTGATATGATCATAGATCTATAAAAGTCTCCCCCCAGAGCTATTATTATTATCTTTCTGAATAGCACTGGTGACCTCCTCCTCAGCCTTCTTGCTGATTCCAAACTGGACTTCATTATAAAACCCCAGCCAGATCTTCACTAACTTGGTTCTGAAGATCTATTGATCCCTAGAGATAAAGAGATGGGCTTTTACATCACCCATAACTTATCATTGCAGGAAATTTGTCATTTAAATTGATAACCATGAAGTGATTGGGGCCATTCTATTGTTCATTTGTTGCATTATTTATTAATTAGCTATAATTTGAAGTAATTAAATAATTTCCCCAACACCATACTGACTCTTGCCTGACTTGATTTTTGCCCTTCTCTCTCTCCCATACCTACACAAAGGTCTCATTCATTGTAAACTAGACCTTGGATTTTTCACCCAAAGATTTCAGCTCAGGAAATAATTTTAGATCAGCGTTTCCACCTCTGAAACTCTGGTGTTTGATTTCTTCATTTTACAAATAATGCTCAGCCAGCCATTGTATATTAAAGTGTTTACCGTGTGCCTGGCACTGTGCTCAGTGCTATTTACAAAGAAAAAAGTGAGACAAACTGCCCACTGGGATTTACTGTGGGTTTAACATATTCAGAATATTTCACTATGTAGCATGACATGTAAAATAAATGAATGCACAAAATGAAGGGAATCCCAACCACTGAGTGCCTAGGCTGCTGCTCAGCTGAATTGTGAAAGAAACCCAAAAGGAGCAAGGAAGCACCCAGTCTGACTGGGATAGCAAAAGATCCAAGTCTCAGTTACCCAGCCCAGATTGGCAGAGCTGTGTGAGGTCAGAGCAAAGGGACTCTAGTCACTGCTTTCCCAGCAGCTAAGGGAGGAAGACAGCAGAGGAAGTATGGATTTATTTCCTGAAAAACCTCATCCCTTCAAAGTTGAATAATTAATAACCTATTTTTTAAAACAAATTCTTCTCTGGGCTTTCAGGATACACATTTCATCACTGTAATGATCCAGAGGTGGGTAGTGATCAGTCAATCAAGGGCAGAGTGGGATCGATCACACCAGAAGAGCCAGATCTCAAGATGTCAAGAAACAGAAAGTCTCCCTTGCAGACAGGAAGGCAGCATATTTGGTAAGACGATGGAAAAAATTCAGAACCTCATCATCCAGGCAAGATTCTAATATTTGCCAAAGCCTCTTGGGTTGTACATAATATAACAAGATCAAAGGATAATCATTTAGAGACTTGAACCCAATAGTTCCCAAACTGTGACCCATGGACTGGGATCAGGGTAGGGGATGGTGTAAGAAGGAAGAGAGACAGATATTTCAAGTGCCACTTGACTCCATAGTCAAATCTATAAACAAGCAAACAGGTCTTCTGTACACTGAATAAGTAATACGTGTATTACTATTTTCCCCATTTTTATAGCTGTAAATATATTCAAGAAGGCCTGGGTTCAAGTTCTATCTCCAACACATACTGTTTAGGTGACTCTGGAATAAGATGACTTACCCTGTGTCAGTTTCCATTTCCTCATCTGTAAAATGGGTGCTTATATCACAAAGGTTAT